>NC_141539.1:120138125-120440000 GCF_021556685.1 Rattus norvegicus | reverse complement strand
CTAAAAGGGAAAGAAAAAGTTTAAAAAATGTTAGCTGGCAATGTTCTAACATATTATAAAACAAACAACTGTAGCTCTCGACCACCCATGCTGAGATTCCTTGTCTGGACTTGTGAGATCAGTCAGAAGTCTCTTGAAGGGACTGTGTATTACCTCAGAGAACCTGGTAAGAGCTGACTGGGCTTCTGCAAGTTGATATCTATGCTTCCATCCCTATTCTTATGGTTAATTTTTATACCTGCTCTATCTTTAGGTAATTTCCTCTTATTCATCAATATTCAATTGTAGGAAAACAACCTATATCGAAGGATCATCTATCCTTCATTTTATATTTGGGCACTGCTATTTTTTGTTGTGTTGTTTTACACGGCATGATTTCCCTGTACTTATACATCCTGAGAGAAATCATTTATCACATGTAATTCATAAAGTTCTGGAAATGACTAAAAAATTAACATACTGCTGTCACATAGAAAGTACTTTAAAATAGACTTATTATTTATAAAGTTTCTGCAGTCTATTGGCTAACTTTTTCTGAATGCTTTACAAGTTTATTTCTCATTCATATTTGATGTTGCACTTGGGCCAACTTGGGCTTCGGTCCACAATTTTTTATGCTGGTGTTTAGACAGAAAAATAAAAGCAAGGATTATGTTATAGTGCACACTGGCATTCTTGTGGCCAATGGAAAATGCAAAGTTTCAGAAGCATATTCAATGTCAAAAACATACCATCATCATTAACCTGTGGCTGGGAAGCAGAAAAAACCATGCCTGTTCATACCACATTGCCCAAAGCCATTGTTGTGTAAGGGCCTATGTTCACGTGTTCAGAAAGCGCACACGTGCGCACACACACACACACACACACACACACACTATACATAAAAGCACAATAGGGATAGACTAGATACAAATATTGTATTATATGAATATACAACATACCTAGTGTGAATCTCTAGTTCTGAAATATGCAAAATTTGTGTATGTGCTTGTATGTGTGTTTAACTTTATAAGAGACTTATTTGGAAAGTGGAATTTTCCTGATTTTATCCCCTACACTAACATTGGCATCTAAAGAATTCTACTTCATTATTTCAAACCAACTATTTATTTTCCATAATTTACATTTTAAAGTATATTTACTTTTTGTATAAAGGGCTGTTAGAAATTTTTATATTAATATAAGCTGTTAAGTTGCATAAATCATCAATTTATATGTTATGGTGAGGAATTATTAGTCAGAATTCAGTCTCCTGAGGAAACAAGAACAAATATCTACTCATGTCAAAATAGAGTACTAAAGATTGAATGAAGTAAAAATTATTACAATGTCTGGCTTGGTGAACTATGTTTAGTGTGCTTATATGATCATAAGTAAGCAGCTTCTTTTAGAGGCACAACTAGTACACTGAGAGCTGTATTGCTGAGAAGTCTTAGCCCCACATGAAGAATAACCTTCTCACAGCTAAATTCATAGTGCTTCTCCTGCAGTTATACTAGCTTGGTAGTCCAGCATCCCCTTAGGTCATGTGCAACAAAGGCAAAAATCACCCACAGCTGAGGATGTTGCATTGGAAGTAAGAATGGCTTGAACCCCAGGTAGTGATCTAATTCTCCTATGGCAACATCTTTCTATGAGGAATCTTCATCAGGTTTGGTCTTTTAGAAGTCTGTAGCAACTCTGATTCCGATGGGTGGTCAGAGTTCTGCAACAATGTGTGAGCTCTGTGTAGGTGGAAATTTGGGATATGTGTGTGTGTGTGTGTGTGTGTGTGTGTGTGTGTGTATGTGTGTGTGTGTGTGATTTTTTTTCTAATAGTGCAACTAGAGTGTGGAGGAATTTTAATCCATGACTTCTCTGGCAAGGGATCCTGTCTGAAGACCTTCCAGGTCTGTGAATCTGGATGAAATGATACACCTTCAGTCCCTTTGACTGGAGCACAGAAACACCATCAGTGCACACCTTAAATCCAAAACAATGAAGGTAGTTTTGTTTGGTAGAAAGAAGCAGTCATGTTTAAAAGTTATGTCTAATTGAGGGTAGACAAATCAGAAGAGGTTTTGGCAGAATGAGTCAAAGATATACCCAACTCTCATGAGAACAGACAAGAAAGAGAGGCTACTTAAGGGCATCTAAGAGTGAGGGAGTCAGAGGAGTTCAGGACAGCTCGGTTCAGTGAATGCAACTCAGTTGAGTGATTCAATGCAGGGGAGTTCAGATGAGAGGCAGTTTCTGGCACATAGAAGGTGCATGAAAACGAGGAGCCACCAGAAGATTGGCATAGATTGCCAGAGTTAGTTTGAGACCAAGCAAAGCAATTGAGTCGGAATCTTAGAGAAGCCAGTCTGAATCAGTCAGCTTGGAGAGGAGTTTGAGACAAAGGAGCCTGTAGTAGATTCTCCCTGACACGGAAAGTTCTACCTCTTAGTAGGCTTTTGAATGTACACATCTGTTTAATTTCTGCTGATACTTCCAATGTCAAGGTAAAGAGCATTATTATTTTAACAGAGAAAAGCAAATGTACTAGATTGTTCCTGTGTGGGGTGGAGGGCAGTATTATTAAGTTTTGGCTTAAATAAGTACTTTTACATTTTAATGTCTTGCGGCTTGCTTGTCAGATTACTCTTGGTAAGGACGGGAATTGGTATGACTTGGCCTATGGTAGTATAGCTGTGTTCTAAATGTGCTGCAATATGAACCTTACTTGGTCCTTTTCACTTTGAACTGAAACTTTTACTTTTTACCTGTATGTGTTCCTATGTCTGCATGTATATATATATGTGTGTGTGTGTGTGTGTGTGTGTGTGTGTGTATGTGTATGTGTGTGTGTGCATATGTGTGTGTGTGCATATATGTTAGTGTGTGCATGTGTGTGCATGAGAGAGAGAAAGAGAGAGAGAAAGAGAGAGAGAGAGAGAATGAGAATTTTAATAAGGTTATGTCACAAAAGGAGTCACAGAACGTTTCTGTTCTGCAACACTGCCAGCTCTGATATCTGGAGCTGTTCATTTAGAAGCTTTAATAAGTTATTTCAATTTCCTTGTCAGGATTAAGTCAGCAGCAAATATTGTTTTTTTTCCTTCTGAGGTATCATTACATTTAAATGATAATAACAAGTGACAAAGTGAGGCGAATGTTCATGCCACATAAGGTGATGCCCTTCCTGGCTAACTGGGTTTCCATTGGGAGCTTGTCATAACTTATCAGCTGGAGCCCCTTTCTGCAGAGAGCAAAAGAAGGCCCACAAGAGTACAAGGGCTCCAGAAATCTTCCTTCAGCTCTGTCTCGGTGCTGAGCTTCCTTTCATGGATAAGTGTTTGTGGTGTGTGTGTGTGTGTGTGTGTGTGTGTGTGTGTGTGTGTGTGTGTGAGTGTTTGTGTGCGCGCGCACGCGCGCGTGTGCGTGTGTGTGTGCGCATTTGGCAGGTATTCCTAGTTAGTTATTGCTGAGACGACTCAATATTATCAAGTTTGGCAACAACATTTCCCTTGTAGATTCACCTGCAGTTAGTTGTCCTGAGCTCTTTGTTTTCATTGGTAAAAGACGTGCTGGCTAGAGCCTCTTGAATTAGCTTTAAGGAAGCAAGTTCGTTCATTAATTTTCCTAAAATAGGGTGATGATATAAATATAGATACAGATACAAATACAGATACAGATACAGATACAGATACAGATGATACAGATACAGATAGATACAGATACAGATACAGATACAGATACAGATACAGATGATGATACAGATACAGATACAGATACAGATACAGATACAGATACAGATGATGATACAGATACAGATACAGATACAGATACAGATGATATAGATATTTTCCTTACAGGATTGTCCATACTTATTTGTTTTCTTTAGAATAGGAAAGATTTTTAAAATAATTAGTGCAGGGTAGGAAAAGGAGGGACAGGAATGTCAGGAACAAATTTGTATGTAAAAATCCAATTTGGCTTTCATATTTCCTACATTAGAAGTATAAAATCAGCTAAGAGACAAGAACCTCATACATACAACTCCCTTTCATCTTATCTCTCGTCTAAGAATGCAGATGCATTCTGTAAATAGTTGTTAGGTTATTCCGTGTCTGTGTTAAATATTTATCTGTGTTCCAAATTAATGAACCAGAGCATCAGTTTTGGAAATACTTTCTGTATTCTTATTGGTTGAAAGAAGTAGTTGATATGAATCTTAAGTCTGCTACATTTATTTTGTCTAGGCAATAGATTACATACTTTCAAGACACACACATGTCTATGATAGCTATGATATTTCGTATTTTGATTTGTATCCTTCTTTCTCAGTTCCTAATACCTTTTCCTCCATAGGCTTCAATCTACAGAATGAAAAATAGGATTCATTTTATTATGGATATTGAGACAGTCTAATAACACGAAGAGCAAGGTATTTAAAAGAGAGACAGATATGTGACCCAGTGTGACGGGTCAGGAAACACAGATTCTTTAAACCCTTGCTTCTGAATTTAAGCCTTCTACAATGTTACAAGGATCATTAATTATACCTTTTTCACAAAGCAAAAGGAATCCCATTCCTAGGTGTCTTATTTACAGTAAAGAATCTTAGAATTCATGTTTTTTTGTTTGCCCGATTGATAAGATATAATTTTCCACCTAAACATACAAAGCCCAGTACCATCCATCCATTAAGAACATTAATAACAACCTGTAAATACTCAGAGCGGAATCTTAATGTCACCTGCCATGGCTTCTTGCCCACTCCCTGCTGTCTCTTTCTCCTTTTTGTTCCTCTTCCTTTAAACTTCTCTCCCGCCCATCCTTCCTTCTCCTCCAATGACAGGCCTCCTTCTATCCTGTACCTGTCCCTCACATGTATTTTACAAATTCAATGGGGAGAAGGTTCTGGTGAAGTCACCTGAGTCCTGAGCATATGACTAGGCAGCAGTCCTCTTGGCAGTGGAATTAGCATCAAAATACAGATAATTCCAGGGCAAACTACAACATTTCCCCCTTTTTGTCCAGCTAAAAGGCCTTTTCACTGACATATAAATTGTGTACAATTATTACTATTCTACAATTTATAAAACAGACATACACTCAACACCCAGTCCATCATTATATCAGTTAAACAGAACATTTAGTTATCCATTCCAGCTTAAGGAAGGCTTAGAATCTATATTATATCTTAGAATTTATGTTTTAAAACCCAACTTGCAAGAAACTCACTGTGCCGTCAGTGGTCTAATGGCTACAATGTTCTCTGTGACAGATACATTTTATAAGGTAGCTGGTATGGGTTTTGCTGAATAAATCAAAACCTTGTGATGAAGCTCACCAAAGGTCAAGGTGTCTTTGAATACAATTAAAGGATATGTTATTTGAGTTTATTAAAGGAGATAAATGAAGCCACATTGAGACTGTTTGCTTCCTTCTGACTCCCCGAATAGAATTTTTGCATTCATAGAACACATTAATATGGTTTTTATGGAATATTGCATTCATGAAGAGTAAGCATGAAACTCACTTATATTTCAAACTCCTTTCAGATGACCTGGGCTGTTTCAAAATGTTATTTGAAATCAGAAAGCATCCTTATCCCATAAAATCACATAACATGTAAAGCTTTTCACAGCCTACTGGTAGTTTCTATGAGACCACTACTTTTTCCCTGTGGAATTTGATCTCTGCGGTTTTGCCCACAGAACCAAATTTAAACCAGAAACTGTAAAGATAGTTTCAGATCCTCAGATTCTCTCCATCAGGTTGGCTCCAAAAGATTCCAAGCCAGGCATTTGTTCATGGTTTTATTCAGAAGTACTCTGGGGAATGGCATGTGTAAACAGGAAAGGAAGAGCAGGACTAGGCAGAAGGATATGTGCAGTGACCCTGCAATGTTGCCTGGGATTAAAACAATGGGTCAGGCTGGTCTGTCTCTATCTCACAGGTAATGCCTGTCAGGGGAAGCTGACTGGATTTGGGAAACAGTTACCCTGGGTTGAAACAATTCTTACATAAAAAAACAGGACTGACTTGCTGAATGCAACTGTGGGGTACAAACAAAACAGAGCAAGTGTGTGACCTGAGTTACCTCACTGTCATTTGCCTCAGTTCCCTTTTCTACAAAAGAATACAAGAATTGAGTATAAAGAAACTGTGACATTGGTTCCAAAACTGGGGGTGGGGGTCCATTTTTCCTAATTTTGAAGTTGTCTCTTTATGCAAAATCTGTAAGCAAATTTTTATTCTTGTGTAGTAATTGTCACCTTGGACACTTATTGCCTCTGTTAACCTAAGCTTAATACTGGAAGCTTCTAGACTCTGTACAATCTTATCTAGGCTTGGAATGATTTCAGACTTGCTCCTGAATAAACTCACCCCTTCCTAGTTTTCTCTGATCTCTGATCTCCTGTTCTGTCTTAAACTCCTCTGCAAACTGACTGATTCAATCTGGCTTTTTTCTTGGACTCTAACTGAATTTCTCTGCTTGGCCTCCGAATAACTCTGGCATTCTGTTCTAATCTTCTAGTTCCTTCTCATTCTCTACCTCAGTCTGCCTAACCTGTGTCCGGCTTGTTCTTTCCTTAATCTGTATCTGTAAAATTCTCCCTGTAAAACTGCCTCTGCTCCTCTTTCTGCATTGCTCCCTCTTAAGTAGTTTCCCTTTCCCATCCCTTCTCATGAGAGTTGGGCATAAAATATTCTGTAAATCTTTCATTTGTTTGTCACTTTGTCTGTCACTCCACTAGACATCACTTTTAAACACTGGTGATTCATTCTACAAATTAAATGTATCTTTGTTTGTACTTAAAGGTGTGTAGCAAGGGTGTGACTGAATTCTAGCCAGAGAGATTAAAGATTTGTGCTAAAGGCTGAGACATACTCCAATTAGAAAGAATTTTCTTTTCCTTTTATTATTGTTTTTAGGAATTAACACATTCTCAGAGTTCAGAGTGTGATCAAATATCCTGCAACAAAAAGCAAAAAATCTGGATTTGATAGAAACAGAATTTATGAATTTATCAGCAAAATAAACTGTAGGGCACAATCTATAAAGCAAGACATACAACAATGAAACAAACAGGATTTAAATTATCTCTAATGTCCCCAAAATGCATGAATTCACATTTCATGATGATAGAAAGATCTATATTGAATCAAAAAAATTATAAATGCAGAGATTCTAGACCTGTGTGAAATGAAAAAAAAAAAGAAGTAGGAATCTTTCCAGAGGGATTTTCAAAGCAGAGGTGAGAAGGCAATAACAATAATGATTTTCCTGATGCTAATGATGAAATGAAATACTGTAATAAAGTCTGGCCAGGGAGCTATGAATGAGTGCTATAGCATGACAGAATCCACTTCTGTCTGGTATCTGGGGATCTTTCTTTTGCAGAGTAGAGATATGGCAGCAAGGCAGATTTAGATGCTACATGCTAAAGATATTGATATTAACTCTCTTTTTTTTTAAAAAAAAATCTAATCTACCTCTATTTCATTTCAGTTTTTGTCCCTTTTGTTGCTAAGTAATTTTGCTTCTAAAGTTCCTCTCTGCTCTGCTGCAAACCAAGAATAAAACAAAGAGCCTAGACAGATTTTGTAATTTTGGAGTTCTCAATGAGATTGCCTAGTCTGCATAGTCTGCATCATGGAAAAGCATTTTCTTTCATATATATATATATATATATATATATATATATATATATATATATATATATTTCTTTTACATGTATTACACACACATACCCACATATATACCTGTATTACATATTACATTTTGGAGCTTGAAAGGTATTTAAAATTTGAGTTCATATTGATTTTTTATTACTTTTGTGTGTGTTTGTGTGTGTGTGCACATATGTTCTTTCACTCACATACATGTAGGGGTCATAGAACAATTTGCAAATGTTTTCTTGCATTGTCTGAGTCCTGGGACTCAAACTTAGACCTTCAGATATGGAAAAGTCTTCTTTATCCACTGAGTTGTCCTGTGAACCCTAAAGTTTGCATCATGAATGGATTCCAGAGCTAGATATTAAGCGAGACTCAGAAAAAGAGTTTAGAATTTAAATGGTGAGGCCTCACTAGAAGTCTGAGATCATTAGGGTATTGTGCTGTCCTTGATTGGCTTCCTCCATGCTCTCTCTTTATTCCTGGACTCATGGTAAGTTGAGCAGCTTTGCTCAATCAGAGGATTCTTCTCTGAAATGCTGCTTCACAGGAAGTACAAAACTATGGGCCAATAAGTCCCTGGGAGTATGGGCTCATCCAAAAGTGTAAGCCAAGGGATAATTTGATTAATTCTGGTACTTTTATAGAAATTAGAAGTTAAGAGAATACACTTTAAAAACAAGCATGACAGAAAAATAGAGCAGAGTAGGAAGTAAGACATGGTCCAATTGGATTTGATCATTTTCAGATGTAGAAACAAAACTCACCAGATTTGCATAAATCAGCCAAGAGGGAGGGGTTGAATAGTGATGTGGTATAGAATGGGCTAATATAAATATGCTGCATTCTCTACTCTACAAACTACCAAAACAAAGGCTTATTCCAGTAATTTTCTGTGTGACCCTGAGAAGCTTTCTCAAGTGATCATGCTTCTCTCAGAAGATAAGATTATAATTAATCTGAATTTATAGAGTGTGCCAATTACCCACGTTCCCCATTCAATACGCAGTGGAAAGCCTATGCTAACCACACAATAAATGTCCTCTATCCTTACTCAGTTTCTACTTTCAATTCTTTTTTTCTTTTTCTTTTTTTTTATTAACTTGAGTGTTTCTTATATACATTTCGAGTGTTATTCCCTTTCCCGGTTTCCGGGCAAACATCCCCCTCCCCCCTCCCCTTCCTTGTGGGTGTTCCCCTCCCAACCCTCCCCCCATTGCCACCCTCCCCCCACCAGTCTAGTTCACTGGGGGTTCAGTCTTAGCAGGACCCAAGGCTTCCCCTTCCACTGGTGCTCTTACTAGGATATTCATTGCTACCTATGGGGTCAGAGTCCAGGGTCAGTCCATGTATAGTCTTTAGTTAGTGGCTTCGTCCCTGGAAGCTCTGGTTGCTTGGCATTGTTGTACATATGGGGTCTCGAGCCCTTCAAACTCTTCCAGTTCTTTCTCTGATTCCTTCAACGGGGGTTCTATTCTCAGTTCAGTGGTATGCTGCTGGTATTCGCCTCTGTATTTGCTGTATTCTGGCTGTGTCTCTCAGGAGCGATCTTCATCCGGCTCCTGTCGGTCTGCACTTCTTTGCTTCATCCATCTTGTCTAATTGGGTGGCTGTATATGTATGGGCCACATGTGAGGCAGGCTCTGAATGGGTGTTCCTTCAGTCTCTGTTTTAATCTTTGCCTCTCTCTTCCCTGCCAAGGGTATTCTTGTTCCCCTTTTAAAGAAGGAGTGAAGCATTCACATTTTGATCATCCGTCTTGAGTTTCATTTGTTCTAGGCATCTAGGGTAATTCAAGCATTTGGGCTAATAGCCACTTATCAATGAGTGCATACCATGTATGTCTTTCTGTGCTTGGGTTAGCTCACTCAGGATGATGTTTTCCAGTTCCAACCATTTGCCTACGAATTTCATAAAGCCGTTGTTTTTGATAGCTGAGTAATATTCCATTGTGTAGATGTACCACATTTTCTGTATCCATTCCTCTGTTGAAGGGCATCTGGGTTCTTTCCAGCTTCTGGCTATTATAAAAAGGCTGCAATGAACATAGTAGAGCACGTGTCTTTTTTATATGTTGGATCATCATTTGGGTATATGCCCAAGAGAGGTATAGCTGGATTCTCAGGCAGTTCAATGTCCAATTTTCTGAGGATCCTCCAGACTGATTTCCAGAATGGTTGTACCAGTTTGCAACCCCACCAACAATGGAGGAGAGTTCCTCTTTCTCCGCATCCTCGCCAGCATCTGCTGTCACCTGAGTTTTTGATCTTAGCCATTCTCACTGGTGTGAGGTGAAATCTCAGGGTTGTTTTGATTTGCATTTCCCTTATGACTAAAGATGTTGAACATTTCTTTAGGTGTTTCTCAGCCATTCGGCATTCCTCAGCTGTGAATTCTTTGTTTAGCTCTGAGCCCCATTTTTTAATAGGGTTATTTGTTTCCCTGCGGTCTAACTTCTTGAGTTCTTTGTATATTTTGGATATAAGGCCTCTATCTGTTGTAGGATTGGTAAAGATCTTTTCCCAATCTGTTGGTTGCCGTTTTGTCCTAACCACAGTGTACTTTGCCTTACAGAAGCTTTGCAGTTTTATGAGATCCCATTTGTCGATTCTTGATCTTAGAGCATAAGCCATTGGTGTTTTGTTCAGGAAATTTTTTCCAGTGCCCATGTGTTCCAGATGCTTCCCTAGTTTTTCTTCTATTAGTTTGAGTGTGTCTGGTTTGATGTGGGGGTCCTTGATCCACTTGGACTTAAGCTTTGTACAGGGTGATAAGCATGGATCGATCTGCATTCTTCTACATGTTGACCTCCAGTTGAACCAGCACCATTTGCTGAAAATGCTATCTTTTTTCCATTGGATGGTTTTGGCACCTTTGTCAAAAATCAAGTGACCATAGGTATGTGGGTTCATTTCTGGGTCTTCAATTCTATTCCATTGGTCTATCTGTCTGTCTCTGTACCAATACCATGCAGTTTTTATCACTATTGCTCTGTAATACTGCTTGAGTTCAGGGATAGTGATTCCCCCTGAAGTCCTTTTATGATTGAGGATAGCTTTAGCTATCCTGGGTTTTTTGTTATTCCAGATGAATTTGAAAATTGTTCTGTCTAACTCTTTGAAGAATTGGATTGGTATTTTGATGGGGATTGCATTGAATCTGTAGATCGCTTTTGGTAAAATGGCCATTTTTACTATATTAATCCTGCCAATCCATGAGCATGGGAGATCTTTCCATCTTCTGAGGTCTTCTTCAATTTCCTTCTTCAGTGTCTTGAAGTTCTTATTGTACAGATCTTTTACTTGCTTGGTTAAAGTCACATCGAGGTACTTTATATTATTTGGGTCTATTATGAAGGGTGTCGTTTCCCTAATTTCTTTCTTGGCTTGTTTCTCTTTTGTATAGAGGAAGGCAACTGATTTATTTGAGTTAATTTTATACCCAGCCACTTTGCTGAAGTTGTTTATCAGCTTTAGTAGTTCTCTGGTCGAACTTTTGGGATCACTTAAATATACTATCATATCATCTGCAAATAGTGATATTTTGACTTCTTCTTTTCCGATCTGTATCCCCTTGACCTCCTTTTGTTGTCTGATTGCTCTGGCTAGAACTTCAAGAACTATATTGAATAAGTAGGGAGAGAGTGGGCAGCCTTGTCTAGTCCCTGATTTTAGTGGGATTGCTTCAAGTTTCTCTCCATTTAGTTTAATGTTAGCAACTGGTTTGCTGTATATGGCTTTTACTATGTTCAGGTATGGGCCTTGAATTCCTATTCTTTCCAGGACTTTTATCATGAAGGGGTGTTGAATTTTGTCAAATGTTTCTCAGCGTCTAATGAAATGATCATGTGGTTTTGTTCTTTCAGTTTGTTTATATAATGGATTACGTTGATGGTTTTCCTTATATTAAACCATCCCTGCATGCCTGGGATGAAGCCTACCTGGTCATGGTGGATGATTGTTTTGATGTGCTCTTGGATTCGGTTTGCCAGAATTTTGTTGAGTATTTTTGCGTCGATATTCATAAGGGAAATTGGTCTGAAGTTCTCTTTCTTTGTTGTGTCTTTGTGTGGTTTTGGTATAAGAGTAACTGTGGCTTCGTAGAAGGTATTCGGTAGTGATCCATCTGTTTCAATTTTGTGGAATAGTTTGGATAGTATTGGTATGAGGTCTTCTATGAAGGTTTGATAGAATTCTGCACTAAACCTGTCTGGACCTGGGCTCTTTTTGGTTGGGAGACCTTTAATGACTGCTTCTATTTCCTTAGGAGTTATGGGGTTGTTTAACTGGTTTATCTGTTCCTGATTTAACTTCGGTACCTGGTATCTGTCTAGGAAATTGTCCATTTCCTGAAGATTTTCAAGTTTTGTTGAATATAGGTTTTTATAGTAAGATCTGATGATTTTTTGAATTTCCTCTGAATCTGTTGTTATGTCTCCCTTTTCATTTCTGATTTTGTTAATTTGGACGCACTCTCTGTGTCCTCTCGTTAGTCTGGCTAAGGGTTTATCTATCTTGTTGATTTTCTCAAAGAACCAACTTTTGGTTCTCTTGATTCTTTCTATGGTCCTTTTTGTTTCTACTTGGTTGATTTCAGCTCTGTGTTTGATTATTTCCTGCCTTCTACTCCTCCTGGGTGTATTTGCTTCTTTTTGTTCTAGAGCTTTTAGGTGTGCTGTCAAGCTGCTGACATATGCTCTTTCCTGTTTCTTTCTGCAGGCACTCAGCGCTATGAGTTTTCCTCTTACCACAGCTTTCATTGTGTCCCATAAGTTTGGGTATGTTGTACCTTCATTTTCATTAAATTCTAAAAAGTTTTTAATTTCTTTATTTCTTCCTTGACCAGGTTATCATTGAGTAGAGCATTGTTCAATTTCCAAGTATATGTGGGCATTCTTCCTTGATTGTTATTGAAGACCAGTTTTAGGCCGTGGTGGTCTGATAGCACGCATGGGATTATTTCTATCTTTCTGTGCCTGTTGAGGCCTGTTTTTTGACCAATTATATGGTCAATTTTGGAGAAAGTACCATGAGGAGCTGAGAAGAAGGTATATCCTTTTGCTTTAGAATAGAATGTTCTATAAATATCCGTTAAGTCCATTTGGCTCATGACTTCTCTTAGTCTGTCTACACCTCTGTTTAATTTCTGTTTCCATGATCTGTCCATTGATGAGAGTGTGGTGTTGAAATCTCCCACTATTATTGTGTGAGGTTCAATGTGTGTTTTGAGCTTTAGTAAGGTTTCTTTTACATATGTAGGTGCCCTTGTATTTGGGGCATAGATATTTAGGATTGAGAGTTCATCTTGGTGGATTTTTCCTTTGATGAATATGAAGTGTCCTTCCTTATCTTTTTTGATGACTTTTAGTTGAAAATTGATTTTATTTGATATTAGAACGGCTACTCCAGCTTGCTTCTTCTGACCATTTGCTTGGAAAATTGTTTTCCAGCCTTTCACTCTGAGGTAATGTCTGTCTTTGTCTCTGAGGTTGTTTCCTGTAGGCAGCAGAAGGCAGGGTCCTCGTTGCGTATCCAGTTTGTTAATCTATGTCTTTTTATTGGGGATTTGAGGCCATTGATGTTGAGAGATATTAAGGAATAGTGATTATTGCTTCCAGTTATATTCATATTTGGATGTGAGGTTATTTTTGTGTGCTTTCATTCTCTTTCTTTTGTTGCCAAGACGATTAGTTTCTTGCTTCTTCTAGGGTATAGCTTGCCTCCTTATGTTGGGCTTTACCATTTATTATCCTTTGTAGTGCTGGATTTGTAGAAAGATATTGTGTAAATTTTGTTTTGTCATGGAATATCTTGGTTTCTCCATCTATGTTAATTGAGAGTTTTGCAGGATACAGTAACCTGGGCTGGCATTTGTGTTCTCTTAGGGTCTGTATGACATCAGTCCAGGATCTTCTGGCCTTCATAGTTTCTGGCGAGAAGTCTGGTGTGATTCTGATGGGTCTGCCTTTATATGTTACTTGACCTTTTTCCCTTACTGCTTTTAATATTCTTTCTTTATTTTGTGCGTTTGGTGTTTTGACTATTATTTGATGGGAGGTGTTTCTTTTCTGTTCCAATCTATTTGGAGTTATGTAGGCTTCTTGTATGCCTATGGGTATCTCTTTTTTTAGGTTAGGGAAGTTTTCTTCTATGATTTTGTTGAAGATATTTACTGGTCCTTTGAGCTGGGAGTCTTCACTCTCTTCTATACCTATTATCCTTATGTTTGATCTTCTCATTGATTCCTGGATTTCCTGTATGTTTTGGACCAGTAGCTTTTTCTGCTTTACATTATCTTTGACAGTTGAGTCAATGATTTCTATGGATTCTTCTGCTCCTGAGATTCTCTCTTCCATCTCTTGTATTCTGTTGGTAAAGCTTGTATCTACAGCTCCTTGTCTCTTCTTTTGGTTTTCTATATCCAGGGTTGTTTCCATGTGTTCTTTCTTGATTGCTTCTATTTCCATTTTTAGTTCCTTCAACTGTTTGATTGTGTTTTCCTGGAATTCTTTCATGGATTTTTGCGATTCTTTCAGGGATTTTTGCGATTCCTTTCTGTAGGCTTCTACTTGTTTATTAATGTTTTCCTGTGTTTCCCTAAGGGAGTTCTTCATGTCTTTCTTGAAGTCCTCCAGCATCATGATCAAATATGATTTTGAAACTAGATCTTGCTTTTCTGGTGTGTTTGGATATTCCATGTTTGTTTTGGTGGGAGAATTGGGCTCCGATGATGCCATGTAGTCTTTTTTTCTGTTGCTTGGGTTCCTACGCTTACCTCTCGCCATCAGATTATCTCTAGTGTTACTTTGTTCTGCTATTTTTGACAGTGGCTAGACTGTCCTATAAGCCTGTGTGTCAGGAGTGCTGTAGACCTGTTTTCCTCTCTTTCAGTCAGTTATGGGGACAGAGTGTTCTGCTTTCGGGCGTGTAGTTTTCCTCTCTACAAGTCTTCAGCTGTTCCTGTGGGCCTCTGTCTTGAGTTCACCAGGCAGCTTTCTTGCAGCAGAAAGGTTGGTCTTACCTGTGGTCCCGAGGCTCAAGTTCGCTCGCGGGGTGCTGCCCACGGGCTCTCTGTGGCGGCATCAACCAGGAAGACCTGTGCCGCCCCTTCCGGGAGCTTCAGTGCACCAGGGTTCCAGATGGCCTTTGGTGTTTTCCTATGGAGTCCGAGATGTGTATGCAGAGTGCAGTCTCTTCTGGTTTCCCAGGCGTGTCTGCCTCTCTGAGGGTTTAGCTCTCCCTCCCACGGGATTTGGGGGCAGAGAACTGTTTATCCGGTCTGTTTCCTTCAGGTTCCGGCGATGTCTCAGGCATGTGTCCTGCCGCTCCTGGGCCCTCCCCCACGGGAGCCCAGAGGCCTTATACAGTTTCCTCTTGGGCTAGGGATGTGGGCAGGGGTGGGCAGTGTTGGTGGTCTCTTCCGCTCTGCAGCCTCAAGAGTCCCCACCTGACCAGGTGTTTGGGTCTCTCTCTCACGGGGTCTGGGAGCAGAGAGCTGCTGCGGCCCGGGATCCGCTGGTGTGGGACTTCCGGTAAACACAGGACGTGCCCGGTCCTAGAGGAATTCTGCCTCTGTGTCCCGATTTCACCAGGCCGCTTTCTTGCAGCAGAAAGGTTGGTCTTACCTGTGGTCCCGAGGCTCAAGTTCGCTCGCGGGGTGCTGCCCACGGGCTACCTGTGGCGGCAGCAACCTACTTTCAATTCTTAAGCAAGAACTTTTAAAGCATAATAAAGATGGCCCTTACTATGATATCTTTCATTAGTTAAAAGTTTATTAAGTACATCCTTCTTCTCACAGAGCTTTTAACATATTCATCTTTCTTCTGTATAATAGAAAGTATTGATGTTTGTGGTGACTACATTTCTATTCACTTTCCCTTTACTCAAATGAGTCTTTTTAATTAGTGTCATCATTATGACATTGCTCTGCTAATGAAAATTTTCAACAGCTCCCCTCTGCATTCTACACTATCTTATAAACATTTACTGCTTTACATAATCTGAGCCAATCTATCTTTCCAATCTTATCACTCAATTTCCCTACCACCTTTCATTAAATAAATTATTGATAGCATACCATATGGCCATGCATCAAAGATATACTGATTAAACACTCTACTGTTTTAGAACTTTCAAACTTTAGAGAATCTAGTCCTTTTCTCAGAAC
The DNA here is from genome assembly GCF_021556685.1 of Rattus norvegicus. Lineage (NCBI taxonomy): Eukaryota > Metazoa > Chordata > Mammalia > Rodentia > Muridae > Rattus > Rattus norvegicus. Next base: position 120,424,181 of record NC_141539.1, on the reverse strand, counting down.
ACAATAAAATTATCTTCATACATGATTTAGCACATGTGATTGGTTCTCGTTGAAATGTCTTATTTTTCCATATACACAGGATTGAATCTATAGATCTTGAGAGCCTTAACTTTTTTTTCCTATTAGAATAACACACTTGTCTCCATACTAGCAATCTGATTTGGACTTTTTATAGAATATTTCAAATTAGTTCATTATACAATGGATAATTGTCTATATTTATTGTCCTTGGTAGATTAGAAGGTTCTTGAAGGCAAATGCTGGGTTTGAATGATGTTTATATATTCTATAACACCTGACATGTTGTTCTGTAAATAGAATAAAGGGACAGAAGTTAAAGTAAAATTATGTTGTTTATTGTTTAATGGTTATTTATAAGAATTACCTCTAACAGCAGCACCAGCAATTTCCAAACTATCCTACCAAAAAAGGATAACTTCAAACGTTAAGGCTGATTAAAGAAACAGATCTTGATGGGTATAGTGAGAAGACATTGAGTCTTTGATATGAGTACTTTCATAAAAATTGTCTTCACAACTACGTTCTCCCAGCTACTCTTCTCAACTTTCTTCTGGACATCTTCTGGACATCAGGTTTTCTGTATTTGTATTCTTCTTCACCTTCCTAAGATCTGAAAAGGAATCTTGTTAAATTTCCACATTTCCAAGATCGAGTTAAGGAGTCTTAGTAAGTTTTATACTGCTAGTTATATATTAAATATTTTATTTAAAAAGTTGAAAATACATAATAATGTCTCCTCACATTAGCATCTGAACACACGGTTCCTGTTGCTTTCCTCTGAAGAGGGTGTGTCGGAAGTGTGATCTGAGGACTATGCCTGAATGAGTCCCTTTACACAGTTTAAGTTTTGCCACCCCATCTTCAGAAATAAAAGTAGACCGGAAATCCAAAAGGACAAATAGTAATACACTGATAATTATGGTAAAATTCAACGCTACCCCATGAAACAACTATGTATCATGTGTAAAAGATATAGAGCCCTTCCTTCCTTAATTCTTAATGAAAAAATATTGTGTTCAGTAAAGCACAAAGCAATGGACATAGAAGAACAAAGTGAAAGACTTTGACTATCTGACATCTAAAGTTGATAAAGTGGAATTAAGTGACATGGAATTTAGAGGGAAATTACATGAACCAGTGACAAATCATCACTTCTGATGCACCATACCTAATTAATGACTGGGTTGTGTTTTTATGTGCATATTATGAATTTGAAAATAGACCCCATGGTCATTTATTTCTCGTTATTTGTCTACTAGTGATGTTTAGTCGGTCTGCTTTATAATGCTGCTATGAACCATGTGAATGACTCTGAACAAAATAGAAACAAATCATGAGAGCTGCTTGGGTCTTTATTGTTTTCCTTTCCTTATCACTCTGCAAGAATGCAGTAAGAACTCCTGCTTATCTTTGAAGGCAGAGACATGTTGGTACTACTACATGGCTGCAAGGACAAACACTATCAGATACTTGTCAAAACATTTCGATCTTAAACACAGCAAGGAAATTGTAAAAGGAAGCTGTTGTAAGCACTTAAAAATCAATCTTTGCCTTTAAAGCATTTTTAAGAGTATGGGGGGGAAAGCAACTTTATAAGGTTTAAAATTAGATTGGCTGATTACATAAAAAGCAGCAGGCTTGTTAGAGTGGGAATAGATGCTGTAGATTTTAAATTTCCCCGTGCACTAAAGGAAATCAGGAAAGTAAAATGCAAACCATAATGAGTTGAACTAAATACCAAGTACTGTCTGGGTCTGTGCAAACAAAGAGACTTGGCCACTTTTTTTTTTGAAGCCATGTGGTAATGACATTAAAATGTGCAACATCAGAGCCTGGGATAGAGGGAGACAAGGAAAACATTGGCTTCATCATGAGAGGAAGTCATGCAGGCTGTTGTGGACAGGAATGGAGCAAAAGGTCAACATGATTGTTTGACCTTTGAAGAGTCAATAATCTCCCCAGAATAAAGGGTGCACACAAACAGAAAGCTCACTAGAGTGGCTTCTAGTGCTTACATTTGTGTAACTCAAAAGATTGTTAAAAGGGAGAAAATATACTGTACAAACGCTTGCCAAAGTATCAAGAATCCTAAGAAGTATGTATTTATAGCCAGCATTTAAAAAATAGTTCTAAACTCTATAATGATAGTGTAAAAGAAGCACATAATAAAGGTAAAAGGTGAAGAGGGATGAGACCCCCGTTCATGATATTTTGTAGTAATTATATGCATACATTGTTAGATATATTAAACCTGAAGAAGGGTGCTTTAATACCACAGGTATGGAAATTGATGTTCTTCTCAATGAAAAAAAATTACAGGAAGTATAATTTGCATATCACCTTGTCCCAACTTCATGAGAATGTAAACCATTTTTTAAATGGACAGTCACGTAGAGAAACTGCACACGGAGGCAGCAGAATTTAAATCTCTTCACTTGACTTCAATGAGTGGACGTACTAATAAGGAAGCTGGAGAGTGGGCCAAGGAAATCAGACCTGGCTTTCATAAAGCATCTGACTGAGCTAGGGACTACAATTAGTTAGAAGAGCAGAAATTCAGCTTGAATGATGGAAGAATGTCATCAAGAATTTGAGCTCCACTATGTTCATCGCAGCCTTATTTATAATAGCCAGAAGCTGGAAAGAACCAAGATGGCCTTCAACAGAGGAATGGATACAGAAAATGTGGTACATCTACACACTGGAATACTACTCAGCTATCAAAAACAATGACTTTATGAAATTCCTAGGCAAATGGATGGAACTGGAAAATATCATCCTGAGTGATATAACCCAATCACAGAAAAACACACATGGTATGCATTCATTGATAAGCGGATATTAGCCCTAATGCTCGAATTACCCTAGATGCACAGAACACATTAAACTCAAGAAGAATGATGAAAATGCGAATGCTTCACTCCTTCTTTAAAAGGGGAACAAGAATACCCTTGAGAGGGAATAGGGAGGCAAAGTTTAGAACAGAAGTAGAAGGAACACCCATTCAGAGCCTGCCCCACATATGGCCCATACATATACAGCCACCAAACTAGATAAGATGGATGAAGCAAAGAAGCGTAGACCTACAGGACCCGGATGTAGATCTCTCCTGAGAGACACCCAGAATACAGCAAATACATAGGCGAATGCCAGCAGCAAACCACTGAACTTGGAACGGGACCCCCGTTGAAGGAATCTTAGAAAGAACTGGAAGAGCTTGAAGGGGCTCGAGACCCCATATGTACAACAATGCCAACCAACCAGAGCTTCCAGGAACTAACCCACTACCCAAAGACTATAAGTGGACTGACCCTCGGCTCCAACCTCATAGGTAGCAATGAATAGCCTAGTAAGAGCACCAGTGGAAGGGGAAGCCGTCGGTCCTGCCAAGACTGAAATCCCAGTGAACGTGATTATTGGGGGGAGGGTGGTAATGGGGGGAGAATGGGGAGGGGAACACCCATAGAGAAGGGGAGGGGGAGGGGTAAGGGGGATGTTGGCCTGGAACCCGGGAAAGTGAACAACAATCGAAATGTAATATGAAATACCCAAGTTAATAAAGATGAAAAAAAATCCTCTACATACATATATATATATATATATATATATATATATATATATATATATATATCGAATTTGTATAGTAAATTGTCTTCAGGAAAGGCTAAATCAAGGGTCTCTCTCAGTATATTGTTGCCAGTATATATTTTTCATACCATTTGTTTATGATTGTGCCAGTATTTTTCCAGGCATACTCTTTTCTCATAACACATAAAATGGGTCACCTCAGCCCTGGATTCATCGTCTCCTGTGTTCTTTTCTGTTTTGCTTTGTTTTGCTTTGCTCTTGCTTGAGACCAGGCCTTCCTTGAACTCAAAATCTGTATGCCTCAGCCTCCTCAGTATTAAAGATTGGTACCACCATCATCTGGTGTGCAGCCTTGTGTTTTATGATTGCAAAATTTCTTTGCCCAATACATGTACATTCTTGTTGTCTATAATTTTCCAAATTCTAAATGATCGCTCCAGTGGCTGAGGAAGAGAAACTTACCAATATCTGATTGACAGGAAAATCATTTATCTGTTTAGAAAAATAGCTACTTCATTGCCTATTTGGAAGTAGTGTGGGGTGTTTAAATTTTTTCTTTACAAAGCAGCACAAAATTTAATGCATCAGTGAAAGAGGAGAGATCTCTCCTCACATCTGTCCTGGAATCTCCACAAGGCCCTGTCCTCTTTAGATGTTCTAAACCTCACAACAAACTGTAGCTTTGTCATCCAATGCCAGTGGTTGCAGTACAAATTTTACAGTGTTGTGTTCCTGGAGGGCTCCTGAATCACCAATATTAAGTCAGTGATAAACTTCTAGAAAAACTTCCTTAACTTCCTTAGGTCTAATTTTTATAGTCCCAGATTGTATGATCGTAGGACCCACTTTGTAACTCTGTGAGACAGCTGGGCAGGGTGGCATATGCCATTAAGCCCAGCACTCAGAAAGCAGAGACAGGCAGATCTGTGAGTTTGAGGCCTGCCTGATCTACAAAATCATGTTCCAGGGCAGCAGGGAAGGTAGGTCTGTTACATAGGTAAACCTTGATTATAAATAAATAAATAAATAAATAAATGCACACATAAATATGTAAACACATAAATACATATACATACATACATACATACATACATACATACATACATACATAAAATAAAAATCCCATAAACAAAAGACCAAGAAAGCAGCACTACTTGGGATTGCTATGTTTTTTTTTCCTTGGTAGAAATGAAATAATTAGATGCAACTGAGTATTATCAATTTGGTTATTATAAGAGGTAACTTTTATGATGTCCCTCAAGATAGGATTGAAAATATATCAGTTATACACTTTGAAAATGATTTAGCCTAGCCTCTGATAGCATTGGGTGTTCCCTTCTGACTACAAAAGCATCGCTTAGACTTCTTCAAACTAGGACTTGTGGGTAATGAGTAAGAGCACGAGAGAGGTCTCAGCTTTCTTGCCTGTTCTGCTTAAGAGAATATTTGCTTGTTTTCATTTTTCTGTGAAAAATGATTTTCTAGAATCAAAACAAAAAGCCAATCACTATTTTTTCACGTAGTTTAACCAGAAACTGTCTTTGTATAAGAATATCTGATTATTGTTGGTATTTAGTGTTTAGTTTAATTACAAACTAAATTTGATATTCAAATTTTTCATCTTAGATTTCTCCAGTTCATTTATTTCTCATAGCTTAATTAAGAGATTTTTTTTGCGTGTGTATAGGAGAGATTATTGCTTCCTTCAGATAAAAATGCCAGACTAAACAGATGAATGCTTAGCAGCATTCAGAAGAAATGACTTCTGTGTTTTAGCGACAGAATACATTCACTTCCCTAGCTTTGGCTCCTAAAATTATATGCAAATTTAATCACCCCTTCATGGACACAAAGAAACCTTGCAAGATACATAGCTGGAGAGTAATGTAACTTCATACCTCATAAATCATAATTTAAAACATGCACTATTTTTAATTGCCCCATTAAATAATTAAGTTTGACTTAAGGAGCAAGTCACACCCGTCCTGGAGGCGTTCCAGAACAGACAGGCTGATGTTTGCTTAATGAATACCTATCCTCTCAGCACTGACTTCTTTCATCCATTAAGTCTGCAGGCTGGTGGATATTTTGATTCACTTGAAACAGTTCATACAATCATTTAAATTAGATTAATGAGGGGCTTATATTTTCCTCTCATCAGTTCTAAATTAAGAGTAATTACAAATTGAACAAAAGATTGGTCAGAGATTCTGCTGGCTTCTGTTTGGGGATTTCCCGTTTAAATTGTACACTACAACAAGAGCGAAAAGTTTGAGATCATCTACACTTGTAGAGTTCCATGTGTTCGGTGTTTAGACATCTGGTATTTGTTTTTGCAAGGGACATCTTATTCGAAGTCCCAGTAGCTAAAGTAGGTATTTATGTTTGACCCAAGGGTATGGCTCACCTACGGACCTCTGAGAAATCCATCAGGAAAAGCGCGACATGATACGGCCTTTCGCTGTTTTACTTGTAAACATCAAAAATTGTAAAACATAGTTTTTACAATTAATCTTCTAAATTCTTTTTTAAATTTCACTGATTGTGTGAATGTGAGTGTGTGCATGTGTGTGTTTTATGTATCGTATTAATATAGGTGTCGATACATGTTTTTGCAGATATATAGCATGAATGTATATTTGTATCAAGGTCAGAAATCAAGCTCAGGGTCACCTCTCAAGATGTGTACCTTGGGGTTTTAGAGTCTTGTATTTTCTCAGAAATCACAAATTATGTTAGGTAGGGTAGGCTGTTCACCAAGTCCAGGGTCCTGCTTGTCTCAGTCTTTCCAGCGCTTAGGTTAGAAATGGTTACCTTTATTCCTAGCTTTTTAAAATGTTGGTTCTATAGATCAAGCTCAGCCTTTCAATTTAGACAGCAAGGACTTTCCTTGTCTTGATTTAAGGCTAGAGTTTTAATGCTAGAAGCTGGGGTCATCCTCAGGAGCTCTCTAGGAAAGGCTACAGGTATGCAAGTGAATTTTCTGGAGATGTCCCACTCTTTTGCATGACCTGCACTGTGTGAGCTCTAAGAATGGAGGGTCCTGGAGGACTTAATCCTTGCAAACTTCTTGCTACTAATATACCTTTCCTGTCACTATTACATAGCTCAATGTTTCCTGAGGATCAGCCCACGCTCTTGAGCAGATTTCCTGCAGATCAATATAAATATAAACTTTAATGAGTTATTGCTGTTTAGATGAATTAATAGCTTTATGTAATTCCTGATTAAAATAATTTTAGGAAGGAAGTTTGAAGAGATGTTTATAGTTATTTTGCCATAAGGATGTAATAAGGTCAGAATAAAGAATAGAATGTGCCCACTCTTAATAGAATACTAAGTAAAGGCTACATAATAAGGAATACAATGAGCTTTCCCAGTTATGTTGAAAAGAGAAATAGATTTGGGACAAATTTGTGATCGAGAAAAAAACATTCATTGTAGATCAGATGCCAGAATGAAGCCACAGGTGTGCACTGTAATAAAGCAAGGCCATGTAAAACCGTTAATTTGAGCTTAAGTTTGAGCTTACAGAATGGAACACTGTTTTAACCTTAATATCAACATTGTCTGTAATTCCCTTCATGTAACATTTTACATATGAGGTGATTTTCCAAAGGACTTTTGTCGGAGAAGGTAAAAGAAGGCCTGAAAGAAGGCATAAAGTGGGACCCTGGCTCATCCACCACATGATACATGTATATATCTGTCTATACATGTGTGTAGGTATATGAATATGTATGTAAGTACACATGAATACATTGTGGAGTTGATTAGAAAAGTGGTTAGCTCAGACCTGTGTGTGTGTGTGTGTGTGTGTATGAGTGTGTTTGTGCTTATTCTCTGTGTAAAATTTTTAATTTTTTTCCTTTCTTTTCTCTCTTGTTCACAAAGAATAAATGAATCCCAAGCCTCTTGCCTGGCAAGTGAAAGGTCCTGTAGAGACAGAGAAAAGAAACCAGAACTTATTAGCACAAAATTATAAGAGAGAGTTACAGAGAAAGAAACCAGGACTTATTAAAACACAAGTAGAAAGTTATAAGGCCTGGCAAGATCGGTCTTTGGCCTTAGTATGATGCTGTGTCCTCCTCAGTACCATTCAACCCTAAAGGCCAGGGTGGGAGTCTGGCATGTAATTTTCTCCGCTGAGTTAACAAGGAGTTTAAAAGTCATGTGGGGATTGATTCTCCATGGTATTTTCTCTCGGTGTTACTGTTCAGGGAAAACACTTCTTGACTCTTTTGGCAGACAAAATGTCTTGAACTTTCTTAGCTACTCTTTGTGTCATACTTAAAGGGAGGGTCTGAATTTACCTTGGACGTATTTCTGGCTAAACTGCCACACCAACACTGATATTGCCACTCAAAAGAACCACTTCTAACGATAAGCAACTTGACACCTCCCTATTCTAATTTGCCTCCTAATATTAGGAGGAAGTCAGTGCCCAGAGCATGAGGAAAACATCAGAACTTCATTCCCATACTTTAATTACCATTCATCATTTCTCTCACATTGATTGAACACAAATCCATAAACTGTTTTTAGAGGTACTATAAAGCATACAGTTACATGAATAAAACCAGATACACACTCCTGAAATTAGCAAAAGAGTTCCGTTTCCATAACAAAATTCTCTCAATGAGAGACACTGGGGATGCTTTGTGAAAATGTGATTAATTCTTAAAACAAATTGCTAAACAGGAAGAAAATTCCTGTCAAAGGCAGGGAAATCAGAAATAGCAGACAGCTACACAGAGCCCCCCACCACTAACACAGAATCCTATGTGTTGAGTGTACAAAACTATTTTGCATGCACATTTTACTTAATTATTTATTATTTATTTCTCCAGAAACTCTGAATTTGACTTGTTTCTACTCTCTTCATGCAGAAACCAACATTGAATAAGTTTTGTGCCTTGAACGTGTGCATACAGTTATGGTGAGAACTCCCATGAAACTGAAGTAACTTAATACTCCATTTTATCTTAATATGACTGGCCCTAAAACATTTGGGGTAAAAGTCATTGTGCACTAAAATCAAGACATATATAATCAATGCAAGGTAATTTAATATTTTTGGAAATACAGAAGACTAAATGCATTTGCTACTCATTGCCTTTCTCTACTCTGTGTTCATATATTTCTGGCATTCATTTTCCTTCTGTGAAACACATAAAGGAATGCTGAGTCGGCTACATTGTGTCTCATGGAGTGCACAGTGAAAATGTCCTCTTTCAGAGGTTAATCCTAGATACTCAGACTGTGGGATAGACTGAATTGTGGCAGCCATACACAGTTCATTCTGCCAAGTATGGAGTAGTCCTGCAGAGTTTGTTTTGAGAAGGTTTGTGAAGAAAAGCCTGTGATGTCTACACGTTCTCCTTCTTCTCTTGATCTCACATATTGGGGTCAGGGTGTGAGGAGAGATGACATTCAGATGTCCCTGCTTCTTCCTCTGAAAATGTTTTGGAGCCTGTAGTTCCTGTTATGTTAGGTGCTTCTGCAACATTGTGTTTAATAGTGTTCCCAGGAGACTGGTTATATGAACAGAAACAAAAGGCAGTTGATGTAAGACTCATGCAATAATGTTTAGCATATATGTGGATATTTCTATAATGGTAATGATGGCTTTGAAAGACCTCTAAACAATGTTCTACAATAAGTCATTGTTCTAGGAGGAAATGAGCAATAGATTGCTGAAAATCCACCACCAGTTCTTTCAGCTCATGGTCCTCCTTCCCTTGTAAATGACACTCACAGCCTCGTCTTCTCTAATATTAGAAAATCCATATTCTTTGACCTACTGGGTGTAAGCTTGTGGTAGAAAAACAATACCTCCCCCAGAATGTGCTTTGTGTTCTAGGGATGTGTGAGGAATCCCAAGATGAAAACATATGAAATTGTTAGCCACTAAAGCCTTGAAGAGTCCAGTGTATGCATGTCCTCATAAGCAAAACCAGGGTACACACAGAAGTCATACCATCAGTATGAGTTTTGCAACATATCAGGCTCAGGCCATCTGTGTTTTTTGAATACTTTAAATATGGGTATCATACCATGATAAATATAATCTAGATATACTAAAACAACAATATGGTTTATTTTATCTACAATTTTATATTTCTAATGTGGCTCCAAGACATTTACAACTTGTGTTTTTGATTCATATTATTTCTGTAATAGAATGACATGAATTAGATTGTATTTGTGGAGTTCATGAAATTCATTAAATTGAATGTGAAATTCTTACATGTTTTAGACTATGCATAAAGTCATGCTCCAAGTTTATGGTAACAGTTACTTTCTAACCTAAGAGAAATGTCTGACATTAAAGTTTGATTAATTTTTCTGACATTAGATAACAGAATATTGCTTAATGAATATTTGCTAAATGAATGGGTGAAAACATGCATACAATTCCCACACTTTCAAGTACGGTTATATCATTAAGTTTCTGTGATTTATTGTAGTTACAAAGCATTTCTCATAGTCTTGATATGTTTTATATGGTAATGTATGATTTAATAAAGTTTAAAACTTTTGAAATCTTGGCTTTTTAACGTTTCTAATGTTTTTCTGTGACTGGGTTACCTCACTGAGTATATTTTCTAGTTCCATCCATTTACCTGCAAATTTAATGGTGCCTTTGTCTATTAAAAACAGCTGAATAGTGTTCCCTTAGATGTACAGCATTTTCTCTATCCATTCTTCAGTTGAGTGACAGCTATGTTGTTTCTAGTTCTTTGGCTTTTATGATAAAAGGTGCTATACGGTAGTTATCAGCATAGTTCAGAAAGTGTCCTTATGGTATAATGGGGCATCTTTTGGGAACATAACATTAACTATCTCCTGAGAGGGTTTCTCCCGTGGTTGGTGGAAAAAGATGCAGCGACCTTCAGCTAAATATCAGGTTGAGCTCAGGGCATCTTGTGGAAAAGTTGGGAATTGAACTGAGTAACCTGGAGGGGTCAAGGACACCACAAGGAGACTGTGGTGGACTCTTAGTGTTCACAGTCCTGGGTCACAGAGAGATTGAACCAGCAACTAAAGACTATGAAAGGGATGGTTGTAGTTCCCAGACACATTTGTAACAGATGTACAGCTTTTTCCCTTAACAATTGAAGCAGGGGTTGTCTCTGACTCTGTTGCCTGCCAATAGATGCCCTTCCCCTAGTTGGATTGCCTGGTTGGTCCTCAGTGGGAAAGTATATGCTTAGTCCTGCTGAGACTAAATGTCCTAGGTGTGCTGGTACTTAAGGGGAGTTGCCCTTCTCTGAGGAGGTAATGGTAATGTGTAAAGGAGAAGCTGTCACTCCTTCTTTAAAAGGGGAACAAGAATACCCTTGGCAGGGAATAGGGAGGCAAAGATTAAAACAGAGGCAGAAGGAACACCCATTCAGAGCCTGCCCCTCATGTGGCCCATACATATACAGCCACCCAATTAGACAAGATGGATGAAGCAAAGAAGTGTAGGCCGACAGGAACCGGATGTAGATCTCTCCTGAGAGACACAGCCAGAATACAGCAAATACATAGGCGAATGCCAGCAGCAAACCACTGAACTGAGAACGGGACCCCCGTTGAAAGAATCAGAGAAAGGACTGAAAGAGCAATGCCAAGCAACCAGAGCTTCCAGGGACTAAGCCACTACCCAAAGACTATACATGGACTGACCCTGGACTCCAACCTCATAGGTAGCAATGAATAGCCTAGTAAGAGCACCAGTGGAAGGGGAAGCCCTTGGTCCTGCTAAGACTGAACCCCCAGTGAATGTGATTGTTGGGGGGAGGGCGGTAATGGGGGGAGGATGTGGAGGGGAACACCCATATGGAAGGGGAGGGAGAGGGGTTAGGGGGATGTTGGCCTGGAAACCGGGAAAGGGAATAATATTTGAAATGTAAATAAGACATACTCAAGTTAATAAAAAAAGAAGAAAAGAAAAAGAAAAAGAAAGAAAAGGAGAAGCTGGGTCAAATGAAGAAGGGGAGTTTTGATCCAGAGATAAAGTGAGAAAATACATTAATGGAAAAGAAACAAAATATTTTTTCATTAAAATTCTTTTGGGGAATTTTGAAGTGGAAATTTATAGTTTCTTTGCAAAGTTAGTTATGTCAAATGATTTTTGTCTGGGTCACACAGGTGGAAGGATGTTTTCCTAAAGCAAACACATGAAAGAAAGTTTTCCTGAATTAGACAAAGGTGAAAGGATGCTTTGGAACAGCAAACATGTGAGAAGGTTGGTGATGAAGGAGTATAAATGGGACCCCACAGACAGTGGGAGATGAGTGATGAGCATTGGTTGGTCTGTTCTACCTTGCTATTCTTCATGAACAACATGCATGAATTGGTTAGCCTTACACAGAGTTGTTGAACTCAACTTGTGGTACAGCGCCCTTGAGAGAAACTCGTCTGAGAACTGCTCGTGAAGTTCCTGTGGGAGCTTGCAGCTTCAGTAGCCTCATCTCAGGACAGTTGGTGGGTACCGTGGTATCTGAAGGACTGAACTACAGATGCTGTTTCTTGGCTGGTGTCTGCCTGCCTAGAAGAATGGTCTGTAGCTACTGGTGTTTGCTGCAGGACTGAACTACTGAGAAAGAAGATCAAACTCACCCCTAACGAACTACTGGTGAGCAGGCCCACTTCCCCCATATCCTAATAACTTTTCTTTCCCCCTGCTGGGTGGTTGGCTAGAGGAGATGTTGAACCCTTATTAAACCTAAGTTGAAAAAAATCATATGCTTATGAACAAGGAGGTATAAAGTGGGGAAAGGCTGCAGTCAGGATGTATTCTGTGAGAGAAGAACAAATAAAAAGAAAAAAATACATAATGTTGATAAAATTTAAAAAAGAAATATGTATTATTTGATAATTTCAAGCTTGTTTTATAATATTCTTACATTCACCTCCCACATTCTTCTATCTTCTTATCTCCATTTACGTCAATCCCACAAAGCTATTTTCCTCCTACAGGTTTTTTTTTCTTCTTGTTTTGTGATGCACTGAATATAGCCAGGGTCATCTGGGGGCCCAGGACTGTGCAACTATCCAATGGAACAAAATGAACTCATCAGTGTTCAATTGAATACAATGACTGTTCCTTTCAAAGAACCTACACATATTCAAACTTCATGAGGAAGAATAAGACCCCACAAGACCCTTCCCCCTCCAAGGTCTACAACGGATGGCACCAAACTAGAGCAGAACACGTTGAGACATCCACAGTTGCCTACATCTTCTAGGTTTTGTTAAGAGAATGTGCACTGCTCTGCAGGCTTCACAGGCTTCTAGGCCCAGTTGGCATGGTCATGTCTTTCTCTAGGTAAAGACTAACTTTCATCGCATTTGTTACATTGAATTCTAAGAGATTTCTGCTTTTCAAAATAGTCTCTGGAAATCGCTGATTGTGAGAGTATGTAGACAGTATTTTGATTTTTGTTTTCATTTTTTTCATGGCTGGTAGAAAAGACATACTCTACAAATATTAAACTAACTTACTTCTCATTGCGTGACCCCAGTTTTAAGATCGTTCTCTGCAGATCATTGGAGCTCACCCTTTCTTCAGACCTTATAAACAAAAGCTCTGAAGAAAACTCAAGTCATGGTTGATCTAGACCTGATTATAAGAGCTTTTTATTTCTCCTTCTCTTCCTTTACTGTCTCTATCTTTTCAAATTTTCATGGTCGAATTTAGCTCACACTGATTTCCTTTAAAAGAAGCAAGCCTGCTTAGAAGTCTACCTGGCTTAGAATCAAGACTGCCTTGAACCTTAAGTAAGTGTATTAGTGATCCCACCTAGAATGGCTACACTGCTGAGGAAGCAGTGGGCTTTCCTTTTGCTCAGGCAGTGGTTGGCACTAGTGCTATGGGAAAGAAGAGTGCATAGTCACAAAATTATCAGCAGAGCTCAACTGATAGTCTGAAACAGCTTTAAAAAGTCAGGACCCACCTTATCAGGTAAGGGGATACCTTTCTTCAGGACACCAAGACTGGACAAAAAAAAAGTCACATTTTTAGATTCTACTGATACAGCCGTTTGGGTGACTTTTAATCTGATTGGAGGTTTTCTACTAAAATACTTTTAAGATGTGAGTCAGATAAATGGCTGTCATAGCTTGGAAAAAAATGCATAGCAGTGAACAGATCCTATTCTTTACTTTTAAACAGCCTTAAGACCTCTATATAAATGATGTCCTCCCTCTCTCCTCCCTCCTTCTACCACTCTCTCACTCCACCTTCTCCCTCTCCCTCCTCCTCTCCCTCTCTTTTCTCTCTTTTCTTTTGCTCTTCCAGCCTGTGTTCAAACTCACAATTCAAATGTGTTGGTCTGCTAACTTCCAGGTACACATAAAGTTTTCACAGATCATTCTTAGTTGAATGTGGCATGGAGTGGAAGAGAACTAATCATTACCCATAATAGATATCTCATGGAATTCTATGTAGAACTTTTATTCTCTAGACACATGTTTGGTTTGCACATTATGTAGTGTGGACATTGGACAAACAATAAATTAGATTTTTCCTCCTGAATCTGCTACATTTATCATGTCTCTGAGATGAATTGTAGGTATTGATTTGATTATTATTAAAGTATTATTTAATATTAAGTATTATTAAAATAAGACCATCTCATACTGTATTATGTGGGCTATTTCAGCTACACCCACTGTCAGTAATAGTAAGTAAAATTGAAAGTCACAGGGAGACAGAGGATTTGCTGTATTATCGAATGTCATACATTATGGGGCACATATTTATTCTTTCCTTTTTTTTATTAACTTGAGTATTTCTTATTTACATTTCGAGTGTTATTCCCTTTCCCGGTTTCCGGGCAAACATCCCCCTAATCCCGCCCCCTCCCTTTCTATATGGGTGTTCCCCTCCCCATCCTCCCCCCATTGCCGCCCTCCCTCCAACAATCTAGTTCACTGGGGGTTCAGTCTTAGCAGGACCCAGGGCTTCCCCTTCCACTGGTGCTCTTACTAGGATATTCATTGCTACCTATGGGGTCAGAGTCCAGGGTCAGTCCATGTATAGTCTTTAGGTAGTGGCTTAGTCCCTGGAAGCTCTGGTTGCTTATTCTTTCCTTTTAATATGAATTTATATGAATACTCTTTTGCTATTCAACCATGACTATATTAGCTAATAGAATTATAAATCTGAGAAAAATAAAATACAATCACATCTTTAATGCTTGTTTTAAAATTAATCGATGGATCTCTACTTCTGTCCACTGTCAATATACAAGTCTTAGCAAAAATAGTTTCAGAGGACCCTTGATTTTAATTGGTTTCTTTGCCAGAATCCGATCTATAAATTTGAATTCACCCATTGACTTGAGTGAGCAAATAATTAAATGAGACTTGAGCCATAAACTCTTTTAGAAACCTCAAAGTCCATATGTCACGTACGTCCACATGCAAGGAATTGGTAGAGTATGGCCATTAGATATTATTGTAATCATTTTTGTGGACACTTAGTTTCACATAGGAGTTCCACAAAACCATTCCTAGTTTTGAAAACTAGTGTGCATGTATTAGTGTCTAATTGCGTCATGAATTCGCTATACAAATAAAGAAAATAATATCGATGAGTAATTTTATTAATTTCGAAGAATACTATTTTTATCCAACTCTCATTGTTGTTACATTCAGTTTAGAAAGGGTATAATGCTTTTAAAATATGTCATTAATCTGTAGCAGTGAGTCGAGTTCACCTGGCATAGTTTGTCTGAAAATTTAAATTGAGGATGTTGTAGCTGGAATCGAATTCATTATGATGCCACTGGAGAAGTCTATCAAAATCTCTGTTTGCTTCATTATACACTTGTCTGATCAAATCCATTTATATCTAAAATTTGCTAATTCTGAAGACTGACAAGATGACAGGAAACAGCTGGTAGAAGGAAACACAGTGCTTATGCTCTCTCATATAATTGCAAGCAGGTTTTCAAGAATGTTCAAAGGGATTACTTACAATTATAGTCTATTATGATATCATAGATCTTTCTCCCATAGTGAAATGTCAAATTTATCACATTCTTATTGTAGCAATATCACTACCAAATTTATCTGCAAGAACAAAACCACTCCTAAAATAGAGTCCAACTTTATTTTTCCCGTGTTCATGAAATAAATTTTGTCATGCTAAGATTGTATGTATATAAATTGAAAAATGATACGCAATTCACAGTAAGACATACCTAAAAGGAGATGTTTCTCTGTCCCAAGTGACCTGACCTACATTCCATTTTATTTCAGCCATTGGCGTTTTATTTTATAAGACCAACTATTTCCATTTAAATGATTTATTTATTTATGTTTGTGTCTATGTCAGCACATATTTCTCTGTGTTTCTGTCTGAGTGAGTCTGTGTCATGTGTATAGAATGGCTATGGACACTAGAAAAGAGTGTTAGACTTCCAGTCTTAGACCAGGATTTACGGGTGGTTATGAGTTGCCAAATTTGAGTACTAGGAACCAAAATCAAGTCCTCTAGAAGAACAGCAAAATGTTTAAAGACTGAACTGAGCTATCTCTTAAAACCCTAGGAAACCTTGCCTTTCATAGGCAAATACTTGCCAATTTACATGAAAGAAAGCAGGTCTAGATTTCTTAACTACAAATCCAATTAGCATTTGCCTTTAATATGTAATTGTGATAAAACTTTTTAAGAAATCTTCCTGATGGTAGCAAAGTACCCTTTTTATTTTTCTGTAATACATCATTAATTTTTTTTCTTTTCTTTTTTACATTTCTTATCTTATTTGTTTGCATTTCAATTGTTATCCCCTTTCCTGGTTTCTTCTCTGGAAACCCCCTATCCAGTCCCCTCCCCCTGTTTCTAAGAGGGTGCTTCTCCCCCACCTGCCCACCCACTCTAGCCTCCCCACCCTGGCATTCCCCTATACTGGGGCATCAGCCTTACCGGACTAAGGACCTCTCTTCCCATTGATATCCAACATGGCCATCCTCTACTACATATGCAGTTGGAGCCATTGGTCCCTCCATGGGTCCCTTGGTTAGTGATTTAGTCCCTGGGAGGTCTGGGGTTCTGGTTGGTTGATATTGTTGTTCTTCCTATGAGCTTGCAAACCCCTTCAGCTCCTTCCTTTCTTTCTCTACCTCCTCCCTTGGAACTCCATGCTCAGTTCAATGGTTGGTTGCTAGCATCCCCCTCTGTATTTGTCAGATTCTGGCAGAGCCTCTCAGAAGACAGCTATTTCAAGTTCCTCTCAGCAAGCATTCTTGGCATCCAAAATAATGCCTTGGTTTGGTGTTTGTATATGGAATGGATCCCCAGGCGGGGCAGTCTCTGGATAGCCTTTCCTTTAAGTCTCTGCTCCACACTTTATTTCTGTATTTCCTCCCTTGAGGATTTGGTACCCCCTTCTAAGAAGGACTGAAGCATCCACACTTTGGTCTTCCTTCTTTCAGTGATTGATTTTTACAAATAATTTTAAGAAATTCTGTTGTGTCCTTACTTTAACAAGTTATGGAAATTTTCTATAAAATTGCAAAGGCAAATCATCTTAGTTTGATAATTTGATTCAACTTTACCTGGAATTGTGTGTAGATTCGCTTACTTGGTGGTATCTCTCATACCGCGATTCGGATCCTATGCTTCTACACTTTTGTGGTATGCTATCTTTCCTTGATGAAGAAATTTAACTATCCAAACCTATGGGACACCTTCTGTCATTGAATAAATATTTCTACCAACGTTGGAAGGCTAGAAGTTCATTGTTCCCATCTGAACCAGAAACATTCATTGTTCCTGGCATGTTGGGAAGTGCCAATAATCCTCACACTCTGGAATTGGGAGCAGGAAGATGACAGATTCAAAGTTAGCCTTGACTATCTCGTGGTGTACCAATGGTGGAACACGAGACCAACTTTCTTTTTTTTTTTAAAAAAAAGATTTATTTTATTACATATAAGTACACTGTAGCTGTCTTCAGACACACCAGAAGAGGGCATCGGATCTCTTTACAGATGGTTGTGAGCCACCATGTGGTTGCTGGGAATTGAACTCATGACCTCTGGAAGAACAGTCGGGTGTTCTTAACCGCTGAGCCATCTCTCCAGCCCCCGAGACCAACTTTCAAATTACAAGCACTCATTCAAAGCCAACATATTTCAATTATACTAAAAGAGGGCATTTTGGTAATGTTACTTTCTCTCAAGCAAAGACATTTGATGGCAAACAAATGACAAATTAAATGGGTAACTTGTATAAAAAGACAGAGAACACTAACATTTGTAAATTTGTCTTATGTTATCTTAGGGAACTCAATTTGAACGTGATTTTTCATTTTTATCCCCTTTTCTGTTTATTTTTTTCTCTTTCTCCTTCTTGACCAAAAATGCTCTCTATTGTATAGTGGACACAACTGCGAAAGAGCGATTTATACAAGCAACAAGAAAATAATCATGAGTGTTTCTGATTCCCATGGAAAAAAACTTACTAAGGACCACTATAGTAATTTTCTCACCATTCTTTATCTAAAGATATCAGGGTTATATTCATAGTACCCAAATCTTTATTTTAAAGCTTTCCATTGGTTTTCATAGTCAATCATACCTTATCCAAAATGTCTTTTCTTACAAATTTTCTCACAAATTTGAGATCACCCAGCATTAATTGATTTTGCTAATTTCACTTATAATTGAAGTAACTCTAGCTCTATTTTAATATTTCCCCAAGTCAGTGCATGGTTCTATTTACTTTGTGGTTTTTATTAATTTTAAAAATGGCCTGAAAGTATTATTTCACAATTCATTTTAGAATCTGTCAAAGTTGATACAGCATTTTATCTTTTAGTAAAATCTTGAAGTTTTTATTTTCGTTATTGTTGGTCTTCAGTTATTCTGTGGTGCTAAGAGCAGAGTCTAGAATCTTTTGTGTGATATTTAACTTATTTCATGGAGTTTTAGAAAAAAAAGCTACTGAATCGAGACGCCAAAAAACAGATAAACGGATGCTGCTCTCGAAGTTTTGCACCTGCAGCAAGGACCCTAGCGATGCTAGAAAAGCCCTGCCATGTATACTCTTCAAGAGATACCGGCTTGTTTGGTAGAGAAACTGATGACTACAAACCTGTGTTCCTGTGAGAATTGGATTTAGCATGTTACAATGTTACAAGGTGCTCCTACCTTGCATTATGTTAGAGCTAGAAGAAGTAAGGAAAATTTTGGTCCGGCTTTAATGTGTAAGTTTACTACTGGAGTACTTCATTATAGATTATTACTATATAAGTTATTAGGTATGGTTATAAACCTGTAGCATATGTAACAAAAGATAGCTTGAAACTTCTAACTCAGAGTTGGGGCCATTGTGGGCAACAACACATGGTATTGTGGACGAAAGGAACAGGTCTTTAATGACACTTTTAAATTGGGATAATATTTTTATTCAATTCCTGTCCAAAAAATCAGACTTATTAAAGATAGGATTTAAAGCAGTATTTCTTTAATGAGGTATTAGAGCTGTACCTTCATGGGTTTGTATACAAGAACTTTTCTTGCTGGCAGCCAAACTTTGTAACATGAAAATAATGCATATGATATTGATTTTAGAAACAAAGAAAAAGCCTCTTCATTTTCTTGGCCTAATGGCCAAAGACTGGCTCTGCCCTCAGTGTCACAGAGACCAGAGAAACCTGGGGCAACTGTCTAGGTAATGATATATGGACTAGTCTTTGTCATTGTAATTGATACATAGGCTACTTAGATTCAATTTATCTTTCTCAGGTCTCTGATCATGTTGACAGCTAAGCTAATTGTCGATTGACAGCTTGAGAATAACAGGCAAATAGATATTTACCACACAGTCATCCACTATGGTATTAGTTCATTAGTCAGTTCATTTGTCAGTTAAAACTACTAGGTCTCTATCTAAGAGGACAAACAAATAGCCTTACTCACAGCTTTCATATTAAAGAATGTAACTTTATTTATGAGCTGACATTTAAAAAAGTGTTCTGTGTCTTTTGACTCAAACTTATAGGTTTTACTAGGTCTCAAAGCCATGAGTCTATTCTTGTTGTCTTACAGATACCTGTTAACTACTTTTGCTAAGATATGGATTTCAATACAAAGGCAATACCAATTTACAGCCTTTTATAAACTAAAATTCACATAAACTTCAGAGAATCAAAAAGGAATAGGATTTAGAGCCATATGCTACAGATGAAATGAACTCCAAATAGTACACCCATCTGGAAAATGGGCTTTTTCCTTTGATCTTAGGATTCCTTACCTTCTCCAATTATTAGAAAAGTTTAACTCATTTGCCTAATCTTTATTTGCCTCAGCATATTTTCACCTGGCTGACAGATCCCATCCAAGCATCACTGGATCTCCTAACTCTGATTTGATGAAAGCTGCTATTGACAGATCCAGTTGATGTGGTTTGCTCCCTGTCTTCCAACCTCTGAGAAATGCACTGTCGCCTAACATTTGACTAGCATTTTAGCCTTTCTGGAGCCCTATGACAGTGTCCAAACATCACCTCAATGTAGTTACAGAAGAGCACATGCTGTCCATTGTCCCACCTAAAAGGCTGAAATGCTGAGTCGAAAGGGAAGCATCTGGGTCCAGGAAGAAAAGGACCACACTTTGTGATGCTGACCACTCCATTTGAAAATAGATGGGATTTAATCTTGAATTCAAAAGCCTCATCTGAAGTTTATTCCCTGCAAACCTCAGGACACTGACCAGTGAAGTGTCATTAGACAGCACCAACAGGACCCAATAGAATCAGACTCCTCAGTACCTGCATGAAGACTGAGCTTCACAGCTCCTACCGACATGAACAGGCCTAGGCAAAGACCAAGTATGCTCTTGGGTTGGTGGTTCATCTCTGAGTGCCCCCCAGGGGCCCAGGTTAGTTGTCTCTTTTGGTCTTCCTGTGGAATTCAGAGGAGAAGGAGAGGGAGTAGGAGGAGGGAACTGGGAAGGGGGATAGCAATGTGGATGTAAAAATGATGAAAAATATGACTGATGAAAGAGACTAATTTGGTGCCTTGAGCAGCTAAGGGACATGCTTTAGTACAAGACATATGAACTTTGATTAGAACTTCAGATGGGACCCTAATTACTACCATCACTGCCTATGGTTCCCCCACCCTCACATTTGACTTATTTGGGACAAAATGAAATAGAGGTGCAAAGACTGAAAATATGTATGTCCCCTCATTCTCTTTGTTTTTGGATGTGGGATCTAGCGTATGCAAAATAGTTTTGCCACCTTTCAAATATATGCCTGTTCCTCAGTTGAAGAGCCTCAGAAGATGATTGTGAGAGACAAGATGTGTACTTCTGTGCTCCATGGAGCTGGGAAACATTAGTGACATATGGTTGAGAGCCAGTCTACAGAACACTGGGAAAATCAAACCCATTCAAATAAAGATCAAAATTGTATAATAATGGATGGGATATTGGGAAGACTTAGAGGTCCTACATTTATGCATCTGATAATGACCCTGAATTGATGTTAATCATCCAGAGATTTCAAATTACCAGTAACAGGGTCTTAGACTCTACTGGTCTCAACAAAGTGTTAAAACCTCTCCCTGATCCAGGAATGACAGGCCCTAAGCAAGAGCTAATCTTTGAGCTATTTGTTTCTATCACTACATGGCTGACAGGCCTCTCCCCTACCTTGCTTGCATTTTCTCTACCCTAGAGTTATACCTTTCCCCTTAGGAACTGAAGAAACTGAGTTACCTAGACTCTTTAGGTCATTATTATTTTACTTGTACATCTATCGCCTAAGTATACTGTTATTCTGGAGAGGGACGATGGGAGAACTTAGGGCTTTTACACCAATTCTCCATGGCCAGGACAGTTTCAGTGCTAGTTCCCATACTAGTAGGCATGGGCATAGCAAGGTGTGCCAGCATGGGAGCAATACAACTTATTAAGGAAAATAAAACACTTAAATACTTATGTTGACAAATCAATACCTGTCATAAGTAAAATTTAAAAAAAAAAAACACGAGGGGTTAGGGATTTAGCTCAGTGGTAGAGGCACTGGGTTCGGTCTCCAGCTCCAAAAAAACAAACAAAAAAAAATGAAATAGTCATTTAACTCTATCTCATGATTCATTAGCTGAAGTAATTTTACAAAACAGAAGCAGACTTGACCTTCTCTTCAGTCAACAAGAGAGTTTACTTATGGTTTTAGGTAAGCAATGCTGTTTCTATGGTAATCATTCAGACATAATTTTAAGAAGCCTAAAGTTAGTCAAATAAAGGGGGAGAGAGAGAGAGAGAGAGAGAGAGAGAGAGAGAGAGAGAGAGAGAGAGAGAGAGAGAGAGAGAGGAGAGAACAAAATGTCAACAAAGATTGATATAAAACTTTGTTTAACTGGTCTCCTGGCCTTAGAACAAAACTTTGAGTCAATGATTTGACTCCCTTGAGCAACTCAAAGTATGGAAAGGATTTTTGAGCCCTGGTCCACTAGCATATCTGTAGCTATTTTATTCCATCCCCACCAGTTATTTCATATTGCTGCTCTAATATGCCTGCTAGTAATTGATGCAAAAAATAACTTGATTCAGAGGAAGTTCATGCCGTCTACCCTTTTATGTTATATATGCTATAAGGTTTGTTAATCTTAAGAAATTCTACAACTATAGGCTTGATGTAAGATCCATCAGTTAAAGATCAATATGAACTGCTATGTCTCAAATGATTTGAGTCAGGACTGACCACCAGGTAACACTTCCAATACCCATGTATGAGCTCACTGTGGTATTTGTAGTTTTAGCCTTTATAAACTGGCCCTGAGAAATGTCCAGCACATAGATTTGAGTTATTATCCTGGTCAAACAGTCTTTTGGTGTGCTTTCAATATACTATTTTTCTTTTACTGAGATTGGTGTTCATGTGGTTTTTGGGGTGACTACTGGACCCCAACCCTTAGAACATTAGCAATTTGAAAACAAATGAAACATGCATATGCTACTCTTCAAAGGTTTGTGCATCTCACATACTAGGCAGATTAGTGTAATATTATTTATAAAATATTCATTTGACAAAAAAGTATTAACAAGAGAAATCCAATTTAATTATCTAATCAGATCCATCTTCATGGCTAAGGCTGTTTTCATGTTCCTGGACATGCCAATGAGTATAACTATAACTCTTCTCTATTTGCCTTTATCCCACTAGAGAGGGTTCTTGGAAAACTCTATAGAGAATATAATTCTGTGCTTTCCACCTACTTTGGTAGTATCCCTGGGTTTGGATTTGCACTTTTGCTGCTACAAATTATGAAACCAACTATCATCAATACATGTACACATACACATACACATACACATAGTGGTATATGATACATTGCTTGCTGTTGGACAAACTAAGACTGTATCTTTAAGAAGAAGTATGGATAGTGGTACATGTGTTTTTCTAGATCTCTAAGAAAGAATTTCTGAGTAGGATGTTGGGTAGAGCTACAGTACTATGTATGGTTAGCTCGGTTGTCATCTAAGCTTCCAAGGGCGGACAAGAAGTGTAATCTGATATGACATTCAGTATCTGTATTGAAATATAGGTGCTTCAAAACAGGGAAAGACTGAGAAGTCATTATGAAAGGCCATTATGGGCCCAAGGCCAAATTTTTGGCTGATTATATATAGGGTGTGATCTACCAAAACAATAATCAACATACTCTGTGGAACTGTGAGAAGGTAACCAATATAGGAGGTCATTTGGACCAGGGTGGTAAATGTGAAGGAATTGAAAACTTGGCAAGAACCTTTACATTCATCCGATACCACACTAAGTCCCCACAGTTAAATAATAAATGATCTCTGAAGTAAGAGTGATGTCTTGGACTGAGGGCCAAATAATTGAATACCAATGCTAACAACAAATAAATGCAGATCTTATAAGACTAAAGGAAATCTATAGTGATTTAACTTCATACAAATTGTAACAGCAACAGAAGCAACAGTTGCACATGTGTACACACAAATATAATTTAAATATCATGCAATCATTAAATCCTAACAGAAAGAGAGAAGGAGATGAGGGAGGGAGAGAGATCAATTTAGAAATGTCATCATGCATGAGAAGTATGACTATTTTCTATGAATATTAGGATAAGAATAAAGAAATTCCATGGGGGATACTTGACAACTACACCAGGAATGAGATGAGCAAACAAAATTTTCCCAAACTG
The DNA here is from genome assembly GCF_021556685.1 of Rattus norvegicus. Classification (NCBI taxonomy): domain Eukaryota; kingdom Metazoa; phylum Chordata; class Mammalia; order Rodentia; family Muridae; genus Rattus; species Rattus norvegicus. The sequence goes on along the minus strand of NC_141539.1, from coordinate 120,400,383 downwards.
ACAAAGATAAGAATAGGAAATCTATGAATTTTTAGTAATCAAATGAATTGCATATTTTCTACAAAAAGTCATCCAAGAACCTATGTATTCAATGCTTAAGTCCAACAATGAACACATTCCAAGTTCACATAAATTACTTTGATTTCAAAAAAAGAAAGGAAAATATCTTTCTAATTATTGTTGTAAAAATATAGAAATAAAAATGAGTAATGGTGTCTTTTACCCCGCTAGCTCTGTGCCGCGGTGCCCCAAGATATCTGCTAGATATCTTGGAGGAAACACAGCCCAGCCGCACTTTCCTACACTCAAACCCCCACATAAAAGAACACACAACACAATAATCTTAGATCCAGTTGGTAAGATATAATTGCCCACTTAAACATACAAAGCCCAGTACCATCCATCCCTTGAGAACATTAATAACAACCTGTAAATACACAGAGCAGAATCTTAACATCACCTGCCATGGCTTCTCCCCTCTCTCCGTCTCCTCTTCCCTCCTCTCTCCCCTAGTCTCCTCCTCTTCCTTCAAACTTCTCTCCTGCCCATCCTTCCTTCTCCTCCAATGACAGGCCTCCTCCTATCCTGTATCTGCCTCACCTGTGACATCATCCTACATCTAATAAATATAACTTTCCAATTAGAAAACTAATATCTTTCATATATATCATTACATTTGCCATATATATGTATATACAATTTTCATAAACAAAAGATTATTATGTGTGTGACAGAGATATGAGACTATTTTTAAATATAGAAAACTCAAAGAGTTTCTTTTAAAATATTGGCATATCTAGTATGTTATGGAGGGAGTTATGACAGGGAATGGAGAAGGGGCAGCTAACATTTAGCATCATTAGAGGGATCACTTGGCGACCTGCTATTGTAGAGAAACTATTCCAGCAACAGGCTGGTCTGACAGGTGATCACATCCAAAGATATGATGCACCTGGAAAACAGACCTACCACATACCTTTAGACACTCTGGCTGGAGTACAGACACACTCTCAGTGCATATCTTTGTTTCCAGACAATGATGACTAATTGAGGGTCAAAGTAAAAAATCAGAGAAAGATTTGACTGAATGAGCAAGAGGTAGGGTACCCCCAATTCTCATGAGAACAGAGAGGAAAGACAAGCTACGTATAAAAGAGGGGCATAGAAGGGAGGGAAGGAGGAAGGGAGGGAGACAGAGACAGAGATAGAGACAGAGACAGAGACAGAGACAGAGAGAACATTTCAGTGCAGTTCAGATCAGTCTTTCCAAGCAGTCCAGTCAGAAGCTGAGAAGATCCCATTTCGATCAATCAGTTTGAAGAGGGCTTTGAGCCAGACCAACTGAATGAGGCCAGTGAGGCAGAGTTCAGAAGGAGGTAGAAAGTGGGAGTTTATTGAACAGTAAGTCTTAGAGGCTGAATAGGTTAGCAGAGAAGCTGGAAGCTGAGGCCTTCGAGGTCTGCATTTTCAAATATTAAATTGTATTGAAACTAGAGGCTTCCAGGTCTAAACTTAGGGAATAATTAGAACAGAGAAGGAGACACTCAGGGCTCAACCCAAGCCATAGAGTTACACAGCTTTGGCACAGCTCCTATCTCATTGTTTATTTTGAGAAAATAAAACACGTAAATACTACAGCAGAAACTTCTTAAATATATATGTATATGAAGAACATCTAAATATCTCACCAAATAAGGAAAGAAACAAAGTCTCATCTTTCCCACCACCAAATAAAATCACCAGTGTCAAGGATTATTTACATCTACCTGAATTATTACATGGGAACATAGAGCAGTAAATAAAAAAAAAAAAGCAACCACCCCACGATAGTGCTAGCTCTGTTGGGTCACAAGGTATCTGTGTGGTATTTTCATCTCAATCAGAAAAATGTCTCAACTGCTAAGCTCCCAATTTCCATCCCACACTGCTGCTGGCTGCTCTCTGAGCCAGGTAGCAGCTGCCCTCTTGCAACTCTCTTGCTGAGAACTCTGCTCCAATTTCCAGCATCTGACCCCTGCGGTTAGAGTCCCAACTCCCAGTAACTCATTAAAAACAAAACTCAATATGCTTATAATTTAGCAATCAGATTCATACCCTAAATTCTCATTCCACAAAATGTCCACACAATAAACTCACAGCCAATTGATAATGACATGAACTGCCCACCTAGACAAAATGAATTGTCCTATAAAATTCCATCCCTTATGAAATATTCATAACTCCCTGTGGCCCTTTAAGACCACACAGATCTGGGTCGTCCTTCTACTCCTCCATTTTGGTTCTTCTTCCTTTTTTTCTCTCTCTCCATCCTTTCTCCAAAACTTTGTGCCTGCTTTACTTTTTCTCAGCTCAGTCACAGGCCTTGTCTTATCTTGTCCCTGCCATCATCTGCATATAGACATCAACTACAGTAATGTCCAAAAGGGTCCCATGAAAACAATACAGACCATTGTCAGTGCTATTGGTTGTTTTCCGCGAATAATGGTAAAGACCGATTACTGAAGACTACAGTTATGAAACTCATTGAACACAAAACAATGTAGAGCTGGTAAGTAACTAGAGCCTTTACCACTGGCTAGTGCTCATGTTTTTTGAAAGGTACTCTACATCTTGCTACCAGAAGAGAAAGGAAAACACCAGCCCACCAGCACACTTCAATATACAAAAGCGATGTGCCTGCCTGATATCCTGGTACAAATGTGGAACAAAAGTTATGCTGTTAACCAATCACTATCTCATTGGATTTAAGTACTGCTCTGTGAGGCGGAAGCAGAACACAACTGGACTATCTGTAGGAAGTGAAAGACAGAATATTCAGTTCTAAATGGAATATCTTCATCAAAATCCTCAACTCTGTTCTTTGGGAACTTGGTAGAAGAGGCAGCAGAGAGATTACAAATGCTGGCAGGAATAAACTACAAAATCAAAGCAAAGCAAAGCATTATAGAGACTTCCAAAGACAACAGGAAAAACACACAAACTCAAAGAGACTGTGGGATAATGTACAGTGCTGGCAAGGTTCAAAGCCAGAAGTTGTCTCAGTGCGGAGGGAACAGTAGACAGGAAGCCTAATCCTAACCTAGAAGCTTTATCCAATTTACAGATATTTACAAAGGTAAGTTAGTTTTCTCCAGTGGAATTTTATTAAATATATAAAACACACTTAAGTGAGGTCTGATGTCCAGCAATAACAGGCCAACAAAAAAATTATCTCAAGGGTGTATTTAGAGATGTATTGTCTCATAATGTTTGGTTCAGGCGTTTTTAGACTTGTTTGTATCTTGCTTGCCTATTATAACTACTGCTTGTGTTCATGTTTGTGAGTGCATGTATCTGTGCACATATATGTTCTTCATGCATTTTCACAGTTTATCTTGTTTGATTGTTTCATCTTATTCTTGTTTGCATTTTCTTCAAAAGAAAGTGAAAGAAGGAATGGAGTAAAATGGTTTGCAAGGTGAGGAGGATTTTGGAGGAAATAATGGAGGGGAACATTGATCAAAATATACGCCATGAAGCATTGTGTGTTTAAAAAATAAATAGGTGCCCTCCGATGTGATTGACGTACATCCCAATAAACTCTCAACAGACTTTGACAATTTCTATATAATTTGACAAATGCATTAAAAAGTAGGAAAATTCAAAGAACTTGAAAGATTCAAAGGTATCCTTGGAGACTATATTTTTGGTTTTTCTGATTAGCGATGATTATTCAGCACAACAAATAAATTGCATTGATATAAGTTACATTTTCCAAAATGAAAGATATTGTTAAAATACAATAAATTACTCAAACATTAGAAAAATTTTTCAAATGCTTGTAGGTATCAGAAGTCATTTGTCCAGAACATATGCATAATGAGAAGACATCCAGACACAAGTACACAACCCAAGACTTAGAAAAAGTGGATTACATACAATTTTCAAATAATGTCAGTTGAGGATAACCAAGCGAATAGATAGAAAAGATATTTCTACTAAATTAAAAGCCTTAGTTGTTCACGTAATCACAAAAATGCAAGGTAAATCACATTTGGTTGTAATACAGTGAATGAAATTTCAACCAGTTTAGTGAAGAGTTTGAGCAACAATAACACCAACAAAAACAACAACAATAACAACAACAGCAACAACAGGATGTTAGAAGAACTGTAAGATGATGAACCGCTTTGCAAAACTGGTAGATTTAGAAAAGTATATGCACTAGAATTAGAAATCCTCCCCTCAGGCGAAGCTCCAAATGACCACAGAAACATTCTTGCAGCTTAGTTAATAGTAACTCAAAATTGGAAAGAATCCCAGTGTCTATTAAGCCAACAGATTAATATTGTGGGTTATCTATATTGTAGGAAGCTACAGATTAATTCAAAGACAATTTAGCGATGATTAATAAAGAACACAGAAAATATAAACACAGACCTTGTATATGATGTAGTTTATACATAATTCCAAACAAACAAATAAACAGGTGAAATTCATCTTCAGAATATGAGGTAAGGAGCCAAGTATGGTGACTTATACAAATTTCCATTGACTTGGAAGGATTAGCCAGGAGTGTGAGAAATTTCTCACAAACCTGTGTAGCACAATGAGAACTGTTCCCAAACAAATGAAGAAAACCAAATGAAAATCAAACCAAAACAAACAAGAACCAAAAGTAAAAGAGAAATGAGTTGCTCAATTTGGGGAAAGGATTGATAATGTACACCTGAGAAAAACTTTCTGGAATGTTATAAATTACTGTTTCTTTTTGGATATCATATTTTAACAAAACAGATCTAGGTGACAAAAATAGCAAATAATTAAATTCATTTTAAGCAAGTGTTATCTGTGATTAAAAAATTTTATTGGTATGTACCTTGTCCATTTCACTGTGCTCTTTCATGCACATAGATACTTTTTATGTCTTCTTTTCTTCTTCCTGAACTTCATATCTGAAGGCTGAATATTTTGCAAATAGCTGACATTGGGGTTCTATTGTATATGTGAATATTAAGTATCAATTAAGAGGGTAAAATAATAAATAAGTGTATTGTATTGTGGTTATTAGAAATTTGAAGGGAGGTATTTTGAATATGTTATAATAAGAAATTTATTATTTACTATATGTAATTTTTTAGAATGTACTGGGCAGGTTAACCCTAGATAGAAAACATCATGACCCTGTCTTTTTATATGTGTAACATTCCTTGCTCTCTGTGGTTTTACAATTCCTGGTTTAAATCCTGGTTAAAATTACCTTCTGTCTGATTGCATTTCAGGAGAAAAGACAGAGTCAAGTGATTCACTCCATGCTTCTTTGTTACTTAGTAGGAATCTTTCCTGCTTCTTAGATCAGCTACCACACTGTTGCAATGCTCCTATTTAAGTCACTCTTATTTTGTTTGACTCAATCCCGAAGTATAAGGGAACCTATGGTGGCAATTTGGTTACAACAAAAGGAGAAGGCATAAACTCTTTTTCTTTTTCAATTTAAGTGCTGAAGGTTCTTTATCTAATAAGGAATGGGAAAATAAAACAGAAAACTTCAACTGAGATTGCTAAGATTAGAATGAATCTATTATGCATGACTTTGGGGAAAAATTGTAGTGGTTTTGCTGTGATATCTCAGGCTGCAGAAGTTACAGCCACAGTGTATTTTTATGCCTTTGCTAAGACCAACATGAATGAACTTTGTGGATAAAAGACATGGAGAGAAATCATATTTTGACTGAAATCTTGATGTTATGCCCTTGAAAAATATGTAAAGACTTCAGAGACTAGAAACTCAAAGTTACAAGCCACTTACCGCAAGTAAGAGAGATTTACTTAGGTTTGGAAAGAGGCTTGAACTGTATATTAGTAGTGTTTCTTGTTCTTTGGACCAGGTACAGACAAATGTGATTTCAGGAAAGAAGAACCTTTGTCCACTCAGAGTCTGATAGCAAGATCCATTATGGTGAAGAAGTGAGGTTGGCAAGCTGGGATCCAACAATGCGAGGCACATAGTTCCACTGCATCCATTAGCAGAAAGCCAAGAGGGATGGACTGATGCTGTACTCCTTTCACAAGAGTTCTTCAGTCTGAGATCTCAGCACAAAAGTGTTTTCTCTTCCAGGTATGTCTTTGCCCTTCCTGTAAAACTCCCTAGAATGACTCTCACAGAGACACCCAGAGGTCTCTCTCCTAGATAAGTCCAAATTCAAACAAGTTGAGAGTCATGATCCTCACAAATTGAGAATTTAAAAAGAAAGTAATGGAAATACTGTATCTGCTACAGAAAATTCTGCCATCATGATTTTTGAAGAGTTGAGGAACTCAGTTAAGGAGAAAAGACACTCCAAACAAGATCTCGGTTTTGATGAATTTCAAATGTTCTAGAAGAGATGCCAAAATAAACTAAATTCATGAAAGTGCAAAGAGATACAAGGCGTTCAGAATGGAAAGACACAGTAACTCTGGTATTATTTCACAATATCAAGGCATAGAATAAAGACAGTTTTATGGGACAAGAGCCTATGCAAGCCAAAACCAACTAAAACACAAGATGATAGATGGATAGATGGATAGATAGATAGATAGATAGATAGATAGATAGACAGATGATAGATGGATAGATAGATGATAAATAATTGTTAGATAATAGATAGATGTTGTAGATAGAATGTAAATACATAGATAACAACTATACCTACAGATATAGAAATTTATATTCACTGAAGGTTTTTGGTTTTAAGCATTATTGTGTCAGTCATTAGTGAAGTTAGTATTGGTAGTTTTCACTTATATAATTAATGTTTATATTTTATTATATAAACATGTATGCATAGGAAAAGTTATCACATTTGTAGGATGTGTTAATATTCATTGTTTCAGAAACTAACTAGGAACATTGGAAAACATTACTCACCAATACCAGAAACTGATATACCTTCAACTCTTGTCTATAATTTAAATTTATTTACTTGTAATATGTACATAAAAGGATTCATGAGTTTATTTAGTCTTTGCATCTCCATCTGCAAAAGACTTCTTGTCAAATATTGTAGAATAATACTATTTCTCAATTCTTTAATGGAAGCATGCATAGTTTTTCATTAGTGAGATTCAATATCATTATTAGAATCACCAACATGATCATATATGTTGGTGCAAATTAACAAGTCCAGGACTTGGATGCAGAAGTAGGGAAAAGTGTAAATTTTAGAAGAAACCTAGTGTAAGTAGCAAATTCCTACATTGGGGAAACGAACCTTCACAGGACCAAGGGCTTCTCCTCCTATTGCTGTCAGACAATGCCATCCTCTGCTACATATGTGGCTGGAGCTGTGGGTCCCTCCATATGTACTCTTTGGTTGGTGGTTTAGTCCCTGGGAGCTTTGGGGTGTCTGGTTGATTAATATTGTTGTTCTTCCTATGGGGTTGTAAACCCCTTCAGCTCTTTCAGTTCTTTCTCTAACTCCTCCATTTGGTCCAATGGTTTGCTGGGAGCATCTGCCTCTGTATTTGTCAGACTCTGGCAGAGCCTCTCAGGAAACAGCTATACCAGGTTCCTGTCAGCATGCACTTCTTGGCATCCACATTATCGTCTGGATTTGGTAGCTGCATATAGGATGAATCCCCAGATGAGGCAGTCTCTGGATGGCCTTCCTTCAGTCTCTGCTCTACTCTTTGTCCCTATATTTCCATAGTGATAACACAGCTGGCATTAAGGAATCCTGGGGAACAGTGCATAGGATTAACTGCTTCCAATTATTATCAGTACTTAATATAATTAATTACAGAAGGAAAGGTGGCCGTAAGCATTCTACTTTATGTGATTGTACAAATAATCAGGTTTGGGTGATATACTCATAGTCTGTTCACTAACTCTTTATTACATACAGAGATTGGTGTTAGCACAAGACTCCTCAAAACATTTAACTGTCATCATTAGCAATTGGCTTGAAAGGATGGGTTAGAGGTAGTAAAGGGACGGTTTTTCAAAGTAAGTGATAGAAACTAGATCATAATAAATGGTCCGTTTGTCCACTTATATTCAGTTATTATTAAAAGGAAAGTCACCATGTTTATGAAAAATGTAAAAAATGGACAATTAAAACTTATTTTCACAATTTTCATCTGTTTATTTAGTGTCTTCAGTTGATTTATTTTAAGATTTAAAATTAAATTAAACTCACTCAGCTAGTTGAATCTTATTTTTGAAATTTTCTATGAAGTTAATTTTGTTGTAAGGTTATCTTCATTAGGTTATGAGTAGATATAGAAGTTGATAGACATCCAGGAAAAATACATGAACAAACTTTAGAAAATTTAAATGGTAGTATTGACCTTTCCAGTAATGTTGCAGATTTGTTCTTCACTGTAATGACAAATGTTATTTGAGATATCCTGATAAAGGAAATTGAAATTCATCAATGTAAATGATTTATATATTTTGTATACTCTGAATACATTCATAGAATGTAGTATGCTAAAATGAGTATTAGAAAGCACATTTGAAACAAATTATGTGTGAAAATTTATCCAAGTTCTCTTAATGAATTGAAATTGCTGAGCAAATTTAAATAATGATACGCAATATGAGGAGATATCACAAAAATCTATTGTACTCATTGATGCTTTGCGATCTTGGAAAACTAGGTAAAGGTTAGGAGGCCAAAGAGTTACAAATACAATTACATTGACTTCATTTTTAAACTGATAATAAAAAGTGATTTAAAAAAAGGAATAGTTGTTGGGGCATGATATTGTCCTCTGTGTATCCAGATACTAATTTCTATGCTTAGATATTTGATTGTATTACAGAGGTTGACAGGCTCAAGATTATCTGGTCTCTATGTTATATAAAATTTGTTTTCTACCCCTCTGATTGGTTAATAAAGAGCGGATACAGTCAATAACTGGGCAGAGGAGAGAGAGAAGGTAGGACTTCAGATCCCAGTCAGCAGAGATTCCAAAAGAAGGAGTGCGGTGTGGGTGGGGAGATAGTGAGGAAGTGGGAAATATGGAAGAAGGTGTTGAGAGACCATGTGGAGATGCCAAATGCCAGTTTTGACACCACAGGATAAACCAAGGAAGACTGAGTGTCGAGTCAGTGATTAGTCACTGAAGACACTTCTTCTGAAGGAGCAAAACTTAATCCTCTGGGGATGTCAAGAAAGGGGAAAACTACACAAACACACAAACAAACAGACACACACACACAGACGTGCACGTGTGCACACACACAGGAAGAGAGAATGAGAGAGAGAGAGAGAGAGAGAGAGAGAGAGAGAGAGAGAGAGAGAGAGAGAGAGAGAGAGAGGGGGAGAGAGAGCAAAGTTTCCACAAGCTCCAATAACTTTATTTTTTCCATTAGTTCTTTTATACTCACTAAGACAAGTTTTCTATGTAAGAAGAAAATTACTTGTGGTTACAAGTTACAAATTCTCTAAAAACAATCACCACAAAAACACATTTTTCAAAAATAGATTACAATCATTACACAGAAGGGGGAATTACCACAGGATTACTGATTACATAGTCTTCCTTTGAAAGTATACGTTTCTCATCTATCTTTCTCTCTACAAGTTCACTGTAACCCCGAAGCAATAATTTTCACGTCATAGATTAACAAAGTTTGAGCAAACAGTCTTGTAGTAACAAGTACTTTTCTATGCAAGGGTGTTTTTTTTTCACAGTCTTGATCAGCAAACTGGCCAATCATTTGTTCCCTTTACATTTACATGAAATTACCTATTCTTTGTTTATAACCTTCCGTCTATGTGCATACTGAAACCTGTGACTTTATCCCTAGATCCTAGATCACAAGAATAAGGAACTCAGGCTCAACCCAGAATGAATGATTTCCTTTATCACTAACTTGTCCCAAGCCTATTTTTTCTTTCTACTACAAGTACTTTTAAGTCATGGAAGCGTCATTGTATTCCTTTTCTTATCAACGTGGCTCTGACTATTCGATGAGGAAAAGATACATTCTATTGCTACTCGTTATTGGAATGAAGCTCCTCGGTCCACGCCTCTCCAGGGTACACCCATTACAGCCAAGCAAAATGGTGGTGGGTCACCTCCAGGAATCTCACTTGACCACGGCAGCTTTTCCTGCATGGTCTTTGCCATGGAGAGAACAGGAATCACCATGAGGGCACACATGACCAGCGCAAACTAGAGAAAAACTCAGATACAAGTAAAGGACAGCATGAGTGTGAAATAGGTAGCCATGGAAGGTAATATGAATATCTGCCCAGTCATAGGGCTTGCAGCCTTTAAATAAATTATTAGGTCTCGGTGTCATTTATTCAGGAGGTACATGTAGCAGTGGGAGATGAGTAACTAGGGCTAGGCACTGCACAGTCCCAGACCCCAGGGAAACGAGAGGCTCCCAGGACCCAACAGTGATGACTTTGGCCAAAATGTGCAGGGAAGGGGAGATAGAATCTGTAGAGACCACTTCCGGTAGATAGGCACAGCCCCCGGTCCAGGATTGAGAGCACCCACCCATCTCAAAGCTTTTAACCGAGAAATGTTCCTGTCCAATGGAAGAATAGGGACAAAAAATGGAGCAGAGACTGAAGAACGGGCCATCCTGGAACTTCCCCACCTGGGGATCCATCCTGTTTGCAGACACCAAACCTACACACTGTTGCTGTTGCCAAGAGGCACTTACTGACAGGAACCTGATGTAGCTGTTCCTTGGAAGGTTTGGCCAGCAACTGATTAATTCAGATGTGGATGCTTGGAACCAACCATCAGACTGAGTTCAGGGACCTCAGTAGGGGAGCTGGCACAAGGACTAGAGGAAGGGAGGGGAATTGCAACCCATAGGAAGAACAACATAGGCTGACAGGACCACCTAGTGCTCCCAGGGAATAGACCACCAACCAAGAAGTGTACAGGGAGGGATCCATGGCTCCAGATACATATGTAGCAGAGGATGGCCTTGTCTGACATCAATAGGAGGGGAGGTCCTTGGTCCTGTGGAGATTTGATGCTCCAGCATAGGGGGATGTGAGAGAGGTTGGGTGGGTGGGAGAGCACCCTCATAGAGGCAAAGGGGAGCAAGGAGAGGGCAGATGTGGGATTGGGGAGTTGTGGAGGGGTAACCGGGAAGTGGAATATCATTTGAGATATAAGAAAATGGAATGATTAATAAAAATAAATAAATAAATAAAACAAAAAAGGAGGTAAAATGGGCTTGAGCCTGCATAGAAATGCCCTGTCATTATTTGGGGAAAAAAGGAGCATAGGAAACCCCTGAATTACTTTTATATATGAATCTTTGAATAATTTCATTGTTTCTTGATATATAAACTTTAAGCTTCCATTCTATTAAAATGTAAAGATTTGTGGCAATTATTAGCAATATGAATCACCAGCTATTTCTGAGGAATAATACCTTGCTTTTGGTGTTTTAGGATATAGATGTTGGTTGCTCTTATGGGTCCTTTAAGATAGTATCCATATGCTGTTTTGAAATCCATATGCTGATGACTTAAAAACTCTGACACACTATAAAAAAACGTATTTACCCATAGACTAGATAGAAAAATTCGGTTGGGTGTGTGTGTGTGGTGTGTGTGTGTGTGTGTGTTTGTGTGTGTGTGTGTGTGTGTGTGTGTGTGTGTGTCCATGAGGTTATGATAATATAACTATGAACAAAATTAGTGAAGAATTCCTTGAACTGTCAGTTGGTTGGGGCAAGAATCTCACATAGAAGACCATCTTTTGATTTATCACTGTAGATTATATTGAATTAGAGCAATTAATTTTATTGAGTTATGTTCATAGTACCCACCAATTACATCGGATCCTACAGGTCTTTTACCTGCAAACATTTTCATCCAAATTGTAAAAGCTGGTAAGTAGTGTGCTAAAGGAAGACTGGCTAACAGCATTACAAAACAAAGACAAAGTATCTCTTTGAGGGTTGACTCTTGTAGATTCACTTGCAGGGGCTAAGGAAACAAAGCATTGTCTTTGTTGTAAATGGCTCTAAAATGAAAATCATAGTTATTTATTTAATGAAAATAAGGGAAAGTAAAGATTAAAAATACACTGACAGTTTTTAGATTTAAAAAGAAATTTAGGATGATCTTTTTCAGTAACAATCCTATGTCTCAAGTATTTCCCACAATGTGGCTGTTTAATGCAGAGGCTTAATTTTCTCATGTTTGATTTTTTTGGCAAGATGTATTCACAAATGGTATTGTGTCTTTTATCTGGAGATGTATACAATCTGCTTTTCCTGTTGGGTGGTAGAACATAAATGAACAAAGCTAGAGACTGTAAATGAGACATCTTTTGCTGACTTGTGAAATAATTTCAGTAATAGAAACTTCTTTTCAGAAAATAGTTGGCTATGAAACGTGCAGTTTGTTTCAAGAAGATAGGACAAAATATATGTGTTGCATTTTCTTTTTTCTTCTTTTCAGGTCTAAGGCAGATTTCACTCTGCAGTCTACTTCATGGAACCTGATTAAGCTTTTCTGTGTTCGATGAGGCAGGTTAGACACCATTACGAACTTAGGAAATTTAAGCAGATCTAATGAGTTTAAGTCTACTGAACTCACCAAGTAGATTGCTGCTCATGTCTTTCTACCTTTCACCACCAAGAGCCCTTTAGAGTTGACTGTGAAGTAGTATTCACATGAATTTGAAATTTTCTGCCACTGCCTTGAAATGCAAAGGCCTTGACTCCACCGAATGACACAGAACTGGATGTTTCCTTTTTTTTTTCCTACAAATCTCTGGTTTTTTTTTTTTTTTATTTCAGATGTCTTTTCCAGATGCTTGCCTTGTTTATTGTTCCTGGCTTGATTATTATTTTAAGTAATCTGGAACAGAATAATAGCAAAAAAAAAAAAAGAAGAAAACTTAGAAAATTGTACATAAGGAACTTCTTCATTCTGCAAGGAAACAAAATAAAAAAGAAAAATAGTACTGGACAGTCAACCAGATAGATAATGGGTAGATTGATTTTAAAACTGTACTTTGAACCTTGCCACCTTACTGAAGGTACTTATTAGACCCATATTTTAGTAGTTGATATTTTTAGGGCCTTCTAATTTAAGAATCACACAACTTGCAAGTATGGATAGCTTGACATCTTTTCCTATTTTATTATTTTTATGTCTTGCTCAGCTGTAAGACTTTATGCACATTATCAAATAAGAGAAAGGAGATTCTGGATATCCTTTTAGTTCTGATTTTAAAAGAAACAATGTCTATTAAATATAGTATTGGCTATAGATTAGTTATATGCACCCTTTAGCATTTTGAGAAATTTGCTTGTAGTCTAAATTACGAGGAGGCCACACTGATACATTAAGACCAACTTCTGGCAATGAAGTTATAAAAGAAGCAGAGAAGAAATGCTTATATAACTCAGGAAAATATTTCTGGTGATAAAGGAATTTCTGTTTCTCTCTGTTGCTCTCTGTCTCTCTCTGTCTCTCTGTCTCTCTCTGTCTCTCTGTCTCTCTCTCTGTCTCTCTCTCGCTGTGTGTGTGTGTGTGTGTGTGTGTGTGTGTGTGTGTGTGTGTGTGAGAGAGAGATGTTTGTAGTTTCTCTTGGTTCTGTATGCTAGCCAATGTGATGATATTAATGTCTATTTTTCTTAATTTGTGTAACTTTGTGTATTAGTCATCGTTGACCACAGAAACCCCAAATGTATAAGATTTGTTTTAAGATACTGCTCCATCCAGTTATAGACACCACATATGGCTGCCATCTTCACTAGACTGTAGAGACTTATGGCACCTGGTTGTGTAGATCCAAAGTTGTATAGCTCTCAGGATCAGAGGAATTTGATATAGAGGGCAGTTCAGGCTGAGGGCTGAGACTCAAGGGCACTAGTGTAGGGGAGATTGATGTTCCAGTTCAAAGGGGACATTTCACTGTTTTTCCAACTTTTGCTTCATTCAGACCTGCACTGTTAGTATGATGCCCCAAAAAAGAGGTAGAGTTTTATTTTCTATTAAATTTCTGCAACTCAATATTCTCTGAATGAAGAAAATTGTAAATTTTAAAACTGTTAACAATGTCTTAGAACACAAAGTTTGTTTTTCTTTAGGTTTAATTTTATGGTGCAATATCTTCAATTTTTATCTTTGATGAGAAAACATGTATTTTATTTTCAGAAATGCTTCACTTCTAAGTTGGTGGTAACATGCTTTTGCTTCTCTATGAGGTCTTTTGTCAAAATCCTTACATCACTGAGAATTTATCAAAAAGCGTTTTGCTTTTTGTCTCCTGGCTCTGGAGACACGGAATGAATGAGTCAATGCTTCCCTTCTTCAAGCATAATCAGGACCTGATTTTCAAATGTCATATTATTGCTGTGAGGGATTCCTAGAAAACACATTTGCAGCACATATCAGTGACTATTTGCATAGTTTGACTATTCATCCTGCTTTTCTGTTCTGGCATATACTACTGCCATCATCTCAAAGTGACAATTTGCACTTTTCAAAATAATTAATCCAGAACAAAACACTTTGCAATAATACCAGAGATTATATTGAATGTGCTTCTGAATTTCAATCACTAATCCGTTTTAGACTTATATTTTATTTTAGTTTCTATGTTATCTTTTACAATTAAAATAATAGTTTAACATTTCCTTCTATTGATAATTTTACTTACATTTATGTTATCCTGATTTTTAGTGTCTAAGCCATAATTCTTTTGATCCATTTAAAAAGAAAGAGAGAGTAAAATAGAATTCATTCATTTCAGAGTGTTAATTAACAGTGAAAAACAAAATTGCGGGTGTGTCTTAACTTACATTCTCACTCAAGGATCAAGCAATGGAATGCAGTTGGAATCTGCATTTCTCACACCTCATGCTTTAGATGACTTTCAAAAACGGCCATCAGTAGGTAAAACCTAGATACTTGTCTTTACTCCTTGACAAATATTGTCAAGTAACACTTCGGTATCCTTAGCAACGTGTTTGCCAGTATCTAGGGTTATGTCAAAATATGATAATTCCATATTTTTCTGTGATCATTATGAAACAGTTTTCCATGAGCTTCATATTAGTATGCTTCAGTTTTACAAATGAAGAAATTGAATAGTTAGCATAACAATTTGACCGTACAACTAAGCTGATTTTCACTGTTTTATAACTGGCTTCCAATGCAGCAGCAAAGCCATTTGCGAGATGGATGCAGATGTCAGACTTCATTGCAAGGGAGAAAGCTAGTGCCCATGTGACCATGGATGCTTGTGAAGATCATGGTGTTTCAGGGTAAAATGCCATTTTGCATTACCTAGCATAGATGTGGACCTGCAACCAGAAAGAAAACTTAGTTACAGAGCTGGGAATCAGGAAAATTCTGAGTCACAGGAACAATTTTCAGAAGATATTGTATTCAATAAAGAAAGAGTTGAATGGGGTAGGGGATTTAGCTCAGCGGTAGAGCACTTGCCTAGCAAGCACAAGGCCCTGGGTTCGGTTCCCAGCTCCGAAAAAAAGAAAAAAGAAAAAGGAAAAAAAAATAAAGAGTTGAAAAACCTCAATAAACCAAAACTTACAGTAAAAAAGGACTCATAATACAAGTGCAAACTGACATTTATAACTGTCCTGTTGGGTAGCAATCAGAAGAAAGATATCAGAAGCTAGCACTCTCAACAACACTGTAAATGCGTTTTGAGATTATTGAATTATTATTACTCACCATAATGTAGGTAAATAAAAAGAAGAGAGAAGAGGTAGGAAAAAGAAAGGATGGGAGGCCAGAAAAAAAGAGAGGAGAAAGGAGGGAAGGGTAAAGAGGAAAAGAATAATTTTAGAGAAGGAAAGAGAATGAGGAATGGAGAGGAAGGGGATACCAACTAAAAGTAAAACATGTGCAACTCTGAAAATAATGCATCATATTCAGAATGGAAATGGTCATTTCAAATGTATGCTGAGTTCATTTACATTTTCTCTCCAAAATCGAATATCTTAAATGCTTTTTTCAGATTCAATTGGATTAAGCCAAAAATTTAGCTAATAAAAAATAATAAAAATAAAAAAATAAAAAGGAATGTCTCCATAACTTCCCAATGGTAGGCTTTCAAACCTTGAACACGTCTTTTCTGCTAACATGCAATGAAACCAATTTGTCATGGCTATGAGCACCATTCCTTTTCTTGGCGTCATTGGCCAGACTGTGTCTCCTCTGATCTATTTCCCCAGTAGAAATGGATAGACCCATGAAGTGGAGTTCTCACAGCCTGAAGGGTTGGCCTTTTTATTCATGATCAATAGCAAAAATAGGCAGTGGAGGAGTTGGAGAGAGGATGAAAGAATGGTTTAGTAAGAATGGGAGACTGTGGGAAAGATTTGGTTGTGTCTAACTTGGACAGAAGCATCTCATGACTGTATGAGGATTTGTTGTTATTACTCTAAGGTGCTCAAGCATATAGACTGACTAGGAATATGGATAGCTAGGAATTTGGAATGATTAAAATTCAATAGTGCTAAATGCTATCACCCACCTAACAAGACATTCAACCTTAGAAACATCAGCAACCTTGCACATAAATGCTTCTGACTGGAATAAGCCAGGATGCATTCAGCAGCGAGAGCCTCAATTTGAGTGCCGATCAGGTTCAAATTTGTGATCTCTGACAGGACCTGAGTAGATAGCTACACACAGTGGTTGAAGCCTCGGGTTGCCTGCTGTGATCTCTAGACAGCTGTCAAGGCTGATAAAACTTGTCACGCTTTCCTGAGCTGTGCAGTCATTTACTGGCAGAAAGACATCACCCTAGGAAGCACAGTCAAGAGGCATAACATCTTTAGAGCTGGATGGATGGATTCTTTGTTGTGTTTCTCCTTACAGCTTAAATGTTGACCCGTTCCCAGAAGGCAGCCACACTCATCCCTAGGAACTGCTTCGGATCTCACTTCCTGAAGTGTGAGGTGTTTGATGGGCACACTGCCACTTAGCTGATGCAGAGAAGCCAAAGGTACAAGGTCAAGTATAGAACGGTAAGGCAATGTGTTAGGCAAGATTTAACAGCAGGGCAGTTCAAAATAACCAAAAGTTCTTAAATATCTCAACCTGTGGCCAGAAGCATTTTATTTTCTTTCAAATAATAATAATAATAATAATAATAATAATAATAATAATAATAATAATAATAACAATAATTTTTAAATAGCTTGAAAGACATATCCAATGGCTTCCTGGATTTCAGTTCCACAAATGAGGTGAAGTTGCCAGCTGGTTTGCAATACTCCCACTTTAGGAATGAGAAAAATCTTGTTTACTAGACGACTTGTGAAATTCTGTTTTGTAAGGGTTTTCATATTATTATTCAAGGAGAACAAGCCCTAAGAAGTGAACTGATTTAATGAGCTCTCACAGAAAATATTTAAATGATTTCATAAATAGGATGCAGCCCAAATATCAGTAAAGTTTTCAAGGTTACAAAATAGTTGTATGAGGAACAGTTAGTTACACAGAAACAGATGGACAACTTGTATTTTAATATTTCATCTATTTTTATACTTTTGCTTAGTTTTTTTCTGTATGTAGTTTTATGTACCATATCTGTACTGGCCCTGGACCATGTAGACTTCTATCTATAAATATCCAGGCCAGAGTTCTACATAGTGTTTATTTTTTCCCAACAGACCTAAGTGTTCACCTTATTGTTTGAGATTCAGTCTCTCACTGAACCTATGCTCATTTACACATTCAGCTATGCTGGATCCCCATCCTAGCACCCATGTAACTGCTTCCTGAGTGCAGGGACAGTAGATTCTTGCTGCTGAGTCTGGCTGTTCAATGACATCTAGAATCCAATCCCACTTTCTTATGTCTATGTGGAAGGTATCCTATTGACTGAGTTTTCTCTCCATTACCAATCTGTTCCTTTTTCCATATGTGCCTTTTTAATGTCTCTCCTCAACTCTAACTCTTCTTTATTTTCACCATTAGACAGTAAAAAGTACAAGGAAGATTGTATTTCTTATATGGCTTTGAGTTGTTTTCATACTTGGTGAAAGACTGGGGCTTGCTAGCCCCAAATCTCTGTCTAATTTACTTCATAGGCTTTGTTCTGTCTTCTGTATTGATTTGAATTGATAATGTCAGTTTAACAAAATCGACAAATGTTGTCAGAAAATGTGCAACATCAACCCTGGATTAACAAGCTGGCTCTGTGTTCATGGTGGTCTTGAGCGCTAATGTATAACTATAAGAGAGCGTGAGCCTGAAAATATACTGCAGAAAGTGCAGGTAATATCTGCTAGGTTATGATCAGGATATTTGTAGTTGACAAATATGTGTGCATGTGTGCTCAGACATGTTATAGCATGATATCTATCATGCTTATTCTTCAGACAAATTATCTAAAATTAATGTTCTTTATTTTGGAAGGAAGGCAAAGAGAAATTTTCAAAAGAAATATGAAACCAGTGCTTTAGAGAAAGCAGAACAGAGATGATAGCCTCTTATTGTTTGCAATAAGAAATGACAGATGTGGGAATGGACTTTAATCTGGCACACTATGGACATGGCAATTTTGGATAACATTTTTGTAATTAAATGCAATTTGAATATCATGAACAAGATTTTTTGATAATAAAATTATCTAATTTTTCAAATACTAGATTGATATATGAGAAGAGTGAATTAATTGTCTGTGGAAAAATAGAGTCTTTATAGTAGAAGTTTCCCAAATTTCATCTTCACTTTAAAGAAATCCTTTCATATGAGCTCAAAAAGTACTGTTAATCTAAACAGATTTATAGTGTAGGTTTTTGTTGGCTTGCTTGTTTGTTTTATTAGGTAAATGGATTTATAGAAATACAAACAAAATAAATAGAAGAATACATATAATATTTAAATTTTTCTTTTACTAAATTATGAAAAATTGACTATTCATTTTATATATTACCTATAAAGTAGGATAAAATACACATTAATACCTTTTTCCTCAAGAATTGAAATCATTGATATGACTCAATGTCTGGCTGTGACACATCCGTTCACTGAAAACAACGGAGGGGGCAAGTGAGAAAATTGCTATTTTTATGGACTGAAATGTGAAACCTGTAGAAAATACCTTTAATAAAATAATAAAAGCAATTTTCCCTTTTAGCAAATTAATCTGCAAGTTGTGAAGGGCATGCTATTGCACAGATTATTCAAGTATAATAATGAGAAAAAATTTTCAATTAACATGAGTTTCCAGTCAACTTTCATATATTTGTAATCTCTTCTTATATATCAGTTATTTTCATCACTTAATAGAAGTTCTTTCTGTCCTCTCTCTGGATCAGAAATTATTCAAAATCACAAAATAAACAGCAAAACAAATTGACTTATGGGAGTGATCAGCTTTAGTCTTTTGTACACTATAGTAAGTCATTTGTACAGGATGGAACACTAGTGTTTTCTTAATCACTTCAATAAATTGAGCTCAAAATGGAATTATTTTTCCTGTGATTACTATATTTTGTAGGTTATGGAGTCATTGTTGAAGCACTCAGATTGTACAGACTTCGCGTCACCATCATGTCCTGTGGACCCCTGGTGGTTTGGGAGACCCTACTCAGAATGTGGTTTTGTTTGTTCTGCAGTATCCCAATGTTCTCTTCCTCAGAGCTTCTGTGCACAGTGCATAATGACAGGCCTCTTAAGGACATAGCTATTTGAAATCCAGCTTCTTCATCAAGTCCTCTAACCTCTTTGTAGTGCTTTTAGCTTTAAAATGGGATTAAAAATACTCTCTAGTCCATCGAATTCATATGAAGCAAAGGGGTTAACAGATTCCAGAACTGAGATGAAAGTTACACAAATGTTAACTTTTGCACCACGTCCTTGATTTGTATTGTTTTCATGCTCATTTTACCCTCTTGACACTTGAATCTGGGACCTTATCTTTAGGAGTTTAACATCTGAGGAAAGAAACAGAGGAAATGGGGTTAAAAGTAAACCCAGTTATGACAGTAAAATTGTAAGCAGAGTCTTAGGAACATGCACCAGAGGTGTTCTTATTCTACATGATAAAAACAAAGACCTTCTGCCTGCCTGCCTGTCGTCTGCATATCTGCATATCTGCCTGTCTGCCTGTCTGTTTGCCTGTTTGTCTTTCTGTCCTCTCTCTCTCTCTCTCTCTCTCTCTCTCTCTCTCTCTCTCTCTCTCGCGCGCGCGCGCGCGCGCGCGCGCGCTTTTTTTCTTGCTTATGTTGGTGATTATTCCCGTGATATTCTAGCCACTACAGAACCAAACATTTTCTATGTAGATTTAAGTCTTACTTTCTAAGATGAAACTGGTACTTGGATTTATTATTGGGGCAAGAACCTATGAATACACAGGCAATAAGCCTTAAAAGAGAAACAACGACTGTTATTCTCTTAACAGCCATAACATTAAAGTGACTCATATTGACTTGTTATACCTATATATTGATGCATCATTGAATCCTCACCAGAGGCCTTTTGTTTAGAGTAGGTGGGGATAACACAGAGACCTGAAATGCCTGAGGCTCTGAAAATAAAATAATGCAATTTAAGAAAATTGCTAAGAAGTTATAAATAAACATATACAGAACACCCTTTCCTCCTTAAGCTCCAATATCATTGCAGAGAAGATAGAGGAAAGACTGCAAAGCCAGTGGCAGTGGATGGATGGTGACAAGGAAACAAGGTTTTCAGGATATATCAGCTGACATATGAACTCACAGTAGCTGTGGCAGCATACATAAGATCTATGCTAGCTTAAGACTGTTCATAACTAGGAGAGGAGAGGTAAGCATACAGTTCCCCAACTATACTACGAGCTACTGGCATCTGGTAGGTTCTAAAAGAGAATGCATGCGGGAGTTCAGAACCTTGGCCCAACTTGTCATGGGCCAGTAGGTAGTCTCAATGAGAGATTTCAAGGTATTGCCTCTGATAGAGCCGAGGCAGATAGCTACATCCAGTCCTGGACATCTTTGCACCGCAGATGAAGAAATCTTAAGGAATTCAGATCGGAGAGTTCAGGAAGTAAGCAAAAGAGTATGTGTCCCCTCAAAGCCATTTCTTACCATGCTTCTACTCAGACATCTTCTCATAAGGTACCTCCCAGTACATTCTCCACAGAATTATCATCCTGTGAAACCAAACTTTACCTCCCTGGCTCATCCTGGGTCATGCTGCTTTGTTGTTGAAGATCCCCTGCACTGGAACTCAGTGACTTTTTTTTTTTTGGTTCTTTTTTTTTTTTCGGAGCTGGGGACCGAACCCAGGGCCTTGTGCTTCCTAGGTAAGCGCTCTACCACTGAGCTAAATCCCCAGCCCCATGAACTCAGTGACTTGATTCTCATCAACTATTGCTCTGTCTTCTTCCCCTTGATTGAGTCAGGACTTAGTGGAAGTTACCTTGGGGCCTTCTAGTTACTAGGATATCTCCCATGTTTGCAGAGGCTGAAGAAATTAAGAAGGAGTCTTTGAAACAGAAACCTTGATATTTAGATATGCTGATATCCATGAGAGGTTTCCTCTTTTTTGAGGAGAAAGAAAGAAAGGAGAAAATAGGGAGATGGGAAGGTGAGTAGAAGGGACTGGGAGGAGAGAAGGGAGGGGAGCTGCTATCAGTATGTAAAGTAAATTAATTAATTAATTAATTAAAAAGAAAGAGAAGGAGAACATACTAGATAAGAGCTCTCAGTTAATATCCTAGAGCTACAGACTGGGTGAACCACAGGATCACTTGTCCCTCTTCCATGCATACATTTGATATCAAAAATGTAATGCAGCTCATCCTTGAAAATCTGGTTGTGACCGTGGATGTCATCAATAAGTGTCTATATCCAGAATTTGATCTGAATATGAATTTCAGAGGAAATTCTGCCAGATTCTTATCCATGACCACAGGAGCATGTGAAAGGGACCTGGGAATCAGAAATCCCAGACAACACGTTTGCCATAGCATCTAGGAAGAAAATTCTAAAAAGGACAAATTTTTCCAAACTAATTTTATTTCCAGAAAATATGGCTGTAGGAATAAGTGTGTATTGTTTGTTCTGTGGTTTCTAAGTGTCCTGGTGGTACTTGAGAGTGGACGTATGTGATGTTCCATTTGTTAATAAAGGTCTAAGTAGTCAGAAAATAAATTAAAAGGAATACATATGCCAGTAAGTTGATCACACATACAAGACTATATGGGCAACGTAAATTGGACTTGAGTGAATATAAGAGAGAAAATGATACACAACTATTTGTGTAGGTAAAGGAAGATATGGATCCAAGAGTACGTGAGGAATGGGTTAATATAATAAAGGAATACTGTATAAAATTCTCAGAGATCTAATGCTTTGAAAAGGTTCTCACTAGGGAATATACAAACATTTGGAGGATATTCTAAGCCCAACAAATACTTCAAAGTGGAACAAAACATCCTAACATTTGGTATTCGAATATTTCTACTGCAGAACTTTGAGGGTTAAGGTTACAAAGCCTTTCTACCATTTTGAACTTGAGAGTGGCAAACTTTGGGGATAAACATGTGGAGGAGCATGAAGAATCAGAACTGCAATGACAAACAACATACGCGGTTATAGAAAGACTGAAATCAAAAGATCCTCAGATAGTGGCGCTAGCTGAATTTTATCTTGTACATTAGACTTTTATACCTGAAAACCTACAGAAAAAGTTTTAGCAAGAATGATCCAAAGAAGGGAGAAGACTAGCTGAGAAAGGTTGAGAATCAACAATTTTGAATTTTAGAATGATGGAAGAGTGTTGGGATAACCTTCCTCTGTACTGTGTACATGTTGTCTTTGTATTATTTAAATATTGATTTTGTACCTGCAGACTGCAGAGTATTGTCTGTTTGGTATTGTTATTCTAATTGCTTAGCACCGGTATCATTTTGTAAGTATTTTCCTCCATCATCCACTGGCTTAATAAAGAGCTGATGGACCATAGCAGGACAGGAGAGGGAAGTCAGGCCCTTCAGGCTGAGGTGGGAACTATGGGTTAGAGTCAGACTCAGAGAGATTCACCAACTAGAAACAGAGAGTGAAAGAGTTGCCAGTACTGAGGAGTGGTAATGTCCCACGTGACATACTGTACATTAGTATTAATGGGTTAATTTAACTTATATGAACTAAGTGGGAACAACCCTAAGCTAAGGCCTGAACATTCATATTAATAAAAGGTCTCTGCATCATGATTTTGGGAACTGGCACCTCAGAGACAATCTGGTGATAGAAATATGAGTTATAGGGACTAGACAATTTTTCATTTATTTTGCACATAGTAAATTTCAACTTCATGTCATATTAGACACTCTAGAGTAGTTATGAAAAGACATCTTCGTGGCAGCAAGGTATCTTTGGAAGCGGCATCTACCCAATGCACAGATGAGAAGGATGGTTAGAGAGATGAGCATAGCATCTTTTTTTTTTTTTATATTTTTTTTTATTAACTTGAGTATTTCTTATATACATTTCGAGTGTTATTCCCTTTCCCGGTTTCCGGGCAAACATCCCCCTCCCCCCTCCCCTTCCTTATGGGTGTTCCCCTCCCAACCCTCCCCCCATTGCCGCCCTCCCCCCATAGACTAGTTCACTGGGGGTTCAGTCTTAGCAGGACCCAGGGCTTCCCCTTCCACTGGTGCTCTTACTAGGATATTCATTGCTACCTATGAGGTCAGAGTCCAGGGTCAGTCCATGTATAGTCTTTAGGTAGTGGCTTAGTCCCTGGAAGCTCTGGTTGCTTGGCATTGTTGTACATATGGGGTCTCGAGCCCCTTCAAGCTCTTCCAGTTCTTTCTCTGATTCCTTCAATAGGGGACCTATTCTCAGTTCAGTGGTTTGCTGCTGGCATTCGCCTCTGTATTTGCTGTATTCTGGCTGTGTCTCTCAGGAGCGATCTACATCCGGCTCCTGTCGGTCTGCACTTCTTTGCTTCATCCATCTTGTCTAATTGGGTGGCTGTATATGTATGGGCCACATGTGGGGCAGGCTCTGAATGGGTGTTCCTTCAGTCTCTGTTTTAATCTTTGCCTCTCCCTTCCCTGCCAAGGGTATTCTTTTTCCTCATTTAAAGAAGGAGTGAAGCATTCACATTTTGATCATCCGTCTTGAGTTTCGTTTGTTCTAGGGATCTAGGGTAATTCAAGCATTTGGGCTAATAGCCACTTATCAATGAGTGCATACCATGTATGTCTTTCTGTGATTGGGTTAGCTCACTCAGGATGATATTTTCCAGTTCCAACCATTTGCCTACAAATTTCATAAACTCGTTGTTTTTGATAGCTGAGTAATATTCCATTGTGTAGATGTACCACATTTTCTGTATCCATTCCTCTGTTGAAGGGCATCTGGGTTCTTTCCAGCTTCTGGCTATTATAAATAAGGCTGCGATGAACATAGTGGAGCACGTGTCTCTTTTATATGTTGAGGCATCTTTTGGGTATATGCCCAAGAGAGGTATAGCTGGATCATCAGGCAGTTCAATGTCCAATTTTCTGAGGAACCTCCAGACTGATTTCCAGAATGGTTTTACCAGTCTGCAATCCCACCAACAATGGAGGAGTGTTCCTCTTTCTCCACATCCTCGCCAGCATCTGCTGTCACCTGAGTTTTGGATCTTAGCCAATCGCACTGGTGTGAGGTGAAATCTCAGGGTTGTTTTGATTTGCATTTCCCTTATGACTAAAGATGTTGAACATTTCTTTAGGTGTTTCTCAGCCATTCGGCATTCCTCAGCTGTGAATTCTTTGTTTAGCTCTGAACCCCATTTTTAATAGGGTTATTTGTTTCCCTGCGGTCTAACTTCTTGAGTTCTTTGTATATTTTGGAAATAAGGCCTCTATCTGTTGTAGGATTGGTAAAGATCTTTTCCCAATCTGTTGGTTGCCGTTTTGTCCTAACCACAGTGTCCTTTGCCTTACAGAAGCTTTGCAGTTTTATGAGATCCCATTTGTCGATTCTTGATCTTAGAGCATAAGCCATTGGTGTTTTGTTCAGGAAATTTTTTCCAGTGCCCATGTGTTCCAGATGCTTCCCTAGTTTTTCTTCTATTAGTTTGAGTGTGTCTGGTTTGATGTGGAGGTCCTTGATCCACTTGGACTTAAGCTTTGTACAGGGTGATAAGGATGGATCGATCTGCATTCTTCTACATGTTGCCCTCCAGTTGAACCAGCACCATTTGCTGAAAATACTATCTTTTTTCCATTGGATGGTTTTGGCTCCTTTGTCAAAAATCAAGTGACCATAGGTGTGTGGGTTCATTTCTGGGTCTTCAATTCTATTCCATTGGTCTATCTGTCTGTCTCTGTACCAATACCATGCAGTTTTTATCACTATTGCTCTGTAATACTGCTTGAGTTCAGGGATAGTGATTCCCCCTGAAGTCCTTTTATTGTTGAGGATAGCTTTAGCTATCCTGGGTTTTTTGTTATTCCAGATGAATTTGCAAATTGTTCTGTCTAACTCTTTGAAGAATTGGATTGGTATTTTGATGGGGATTGCATTGAATCTGTAGATTGCTTTTGGTAAAATGGCCATTTTTACCATATTAATCCTGCCAATCCATGAGCATGGGAGATCTTTCCATCTTCTGAGGTCTTCTTCAATTTCTTTCCTCAGTGTCTTGAAGTTCTTATTGTACAGATCTTTTACTTGCTTGGTTAAAGTCACACCGAGGTACTTTATATTATTTGGGTCTATTATGAAGGGTGTCGTTTCCCTAATTTCTTTCTCGGCTTGTTTCTCTTTTGTATAGAGGAAGGCAACTGATTTATTTGAGTTAATTTTATACCCAGCCACTTTGCTGAAGTTGTTTATCAGCTTTAGTAGTTCTCTGGTGGAACTTTTGGGATCACTTAAATATACTATCATGTCATCTGCAAATAGTGATATTTTGACCTCTTCTTTTCCGATCTGTATCCCTTTGATCTCCTTTTGTTGTCTGATTGCTCTGGCTAGAACTTCAAGAACTATATTGAATAAGTAGGGAGAGAGTGGGCAGCCTTGTCTAGTCCCTGATTTTAGTGGGATTGCTTCAAGTTTCTCTCCATTTAGTTTAATGTTAGCAACTGGTTTGCTGTATATGGCTTTTACTATGTTTAGGTATGGGCCTTGAATTCCTATTCTTTCCAGGACTTTTATCATGAAGGGGTGTTGAATTTTGTCAAATGCTTTCTCAGCATCTAATGAAATGATCATGTGGTTCTGTTCTTTCAGTTTGTTTATATAATGGATCAGGTTGATGGTTTTCCGTATATTAAACCATCCCTGCATGCCTGGGATGAAGCCTACTTGATCATGGTGGATGATTGTTTTCATGTGCTCTTGAATTCGGTTTGCCAGAATTTTATTGAGTATTTTTGCGTCGATATTCATAAGGGAAATTGGTCTGAAGTTCTCTTTCTTTGTTGTGTCTTTGTGTGGTTTAGGTATAAGAGTAATTGTGGCTTCGTAGAAGGAATTCGGTAGGGCTCCATCTGTTTCAATTTTGTGGAATAGTTTGGATAATATTGGTATGAGGTCTTCTATGAAGGTTTGATAGAATTCTGCACTAAACCCGTCTGGACCTGGGCTCTTTTTGGTTGGGAGACCTTTAATGACTGCTTCTATTTCCTTAGGAGTTATGGGGTTGTTTAACTGGTTTATCTGTTCCTGATTTAACTTCGATACCTGGTATCTGTCTAGGAAATTGTCCATTTCCTGAAGATTTTCAAATTTTGTTGAATATAGGTTTTTATAGTAAGATCTGATGATTTTTTGAATTTCCCCCGAATCTGTAGTTATGTCTCCCTTTTCATTTCTGATTTTGTTAATTTGGACACACTCTCTGTGTCCTCTCGTTAGTCTGGCTAAGGGTTTATCTATCTTGTTGATTTTCTCAAAGAACCAACTTTTGGTTCTGTTGATTCTTTCTATGGTCCTTTTTGTTTCTACTTGGTTGATTTCAGCTCTGAGTTTGATTATTTCCTGCCTTCTACTCCTCCTGGGTGTATTTGCTTCTTTTTGTTCTAGAGCTTTTAGGTGTGCTGTCAAGCTGCTGACATATGCTCTTTCCTGTTTCTTTCTGCAGGCACTCAGCACTATGAGTTTTCCTCTTAGCACAGCTTTCATTGTGTCCCATAAGTTTGAGTATGTTGTATCTTCATTTTCATTAAATTCTAAAAAGTTTTTAATTTCTTTCTTTATTTCTTCCTTGACCAGGTTATCATTGAGTAGAGCATTGTTCAATTTCCACGTATATGTGGGCATTCTTCCCTTATTGTTATTGAAGACCAGTTTTAGGCCGTGGTGGTCCGATAGCACGCATGGGATTATTTCTATCTTTCTGTACCTGTTGAGGCCCGTTTTTTGACCAATTATATGGTCAATTTTGGAGAAAGTACCATGAGGAGCTGAGAAGAAGGTATATCCTTTTGCTTTAGGATAGAATGTTCTATAAATATCCGTTAAGTCCATTTGGCTCATGACTTCTCTTAGTCTGTCGACATCACTGTTTAACTTGTTTCCATGATCTGTCCATTGATGAGAGTGGGGTGTTGAAATCTCCCACTATTATTGTGTGAGGTGCAATGTGTGTTTTGAGCTTTAGTAAGGTTTCTTTTACGTATGTAGGTGCCCTTGTATTTGGGGCATAGATATTTAGGATTGAGAGTTCATCTTGGTTGATTTTTCCTTTGATGAATATGAAGTGTCCTTCCTTATCTTTTTTGATGACTTTTAGTTGGAAATTGATTTTATTTGATATTAGAATGGCTAGTCCAGCTTGCTTCTTCTGACCATTTGCTTGGAAAGTTGTTTTCCAGCCTTTCACTCTGAGGTAGTGTCTGTCTTTGTCTCTGAGGTGTGTTTCCTGTAGGCAGCAGAATGCAGGGTCCTCGTTGCGTATCCAGTTTGTTAATCTATGTCTTTTTATTGGGGAGTTGAGGCCATTGATATTGAGAGATATTAAGGAATAGTGATTATTGCTTCCCGTTATATTCATATTTGATGTGAGGTTATGTTTGTGTGCTTTCATTCTCTTTGTTTTGTTGCCAAGACGATTAGTTTCTTGCTTCTTCTAGGGTATAGCTTGCCTCCTTATGTTGGGCTTTACCATTTATTATCCTTTGTAGTGCTGGATTTGTAGAAAGATATTGTGTAAATTTGGTTTTGTCATGGAATATCTTGGTTTCTCCATCAATGTTAATTGAGAGTTTTGCTGGATACAGTAATCTGGGCTGGCATTTGTGTTCTCTTAGGGTCTGTATAACATCAGTCCAGGATCTTCTGGCCTTCATAGTTTCTGGCGAGAAGTCTGGTGTGATTCTGATAGGTCTCCCTTTATATGTTACTTGACCTTTTTCCCTTACTGCTTTTAATATTCTCTCTTTATTTTGTGCGTTTGGTGTTTTGACAATTATGTGACGGGAGGTGTTTCTTTTCTGGTCCAATCTATTTGGAGTTCTGTAGGCTTCCTGTATGTCTATGGGTATCTCTTTTTTTAGGTTAGGGAAGTTTTCTTCTATGATTTTGTTGAAGATATTTACTGGTCCTTTGAGCTGGGAGTCTTCACTCTCTTCTATACCTATTATCCTTAGGTTTGATCTTCTCATTGAGTCCTGGATTTCCTGTATGTTTTGGACCAGTAGCTTTTTCCGCTTTACATTATCTTTGACAGTTGAGTCAATGATTTCTATGGAATCTTCTGCTCCTGAGATTCTCTCTTCCATCTCTTGTATTCTGTTGGTGAAGCTTGTATCTACAGCTCCTTGTCTCTTCTTTTGGTTTTCTATATCCAGGGTTGTTTCCATGTGTTCTTTCTTGATTGCTTCTATTTCCATTTTTAATTCCTTCAACTGTTTGATTGTGTTTTCCTGGAATTCTTTCAGGGATTTTTGCGATTCCTCTCTGTAGGCTTTTACTTGTTTATTAATGTTTTCCTGTGCTTCCCTAAGTGTGTTCAGGTCTTTCCTAAAGTCCTCCAGCATCATGATCAAATATGATTTTGAAACTAGATCTTGCTTTTCTGGTGTGTTTGGATATTCCATGTTTGTTTTGGTGGGAGAATTGGGCTCCGATGATGGCATGTAGTCTTGGTTTCTGTTGCTTGGGTTCCTGCGCTTGCCTCTCGCCATCAGATTATCTCTAGTGTTACTTTGTTCTGCTATTTCTGACAGTGGCTAGACTGTCCTATAAGCCTGTGTGTCAGGAGTGCTGTATACCTGTTTTCCTCTCTTTCAGTCAGTTATGGGGACAGAGTGTTCTGCTTCCGGGCGTGTAGTTTTTCCTCTCTACAGGTCTTCAGCTGTTCCTGTGGGCCTGTGTCTTGAGTTCACCAGGCAGCTTTCTTGCAGCAGAAAATTTGGTCTTACCTGTGGTCCCGAGGCTCAGGTTTGCTCGTGGGGTGCTGTCCAGGGGCTCTCTGCAGCGTCAGCAACCAGGAAGACCTGTGCTGTCCCTTCCGGGAGCTTCAGTGCACCAGGGTTCCAGATGGTCTTTGGCTTTTTCCTCTGGCGTCCGAGATGTGTGTGCAGGGAGCAGTCTCTTCTGGTTTCCCAGGTCTGTCTGCCTCTCTGAAGGTTTAGCTCTCCCTCCCACGGGATTTGGGTGCAGAGAACTGTTTATCCGGTCTGTTTCCTTCAGGGTCCGGCGGTGTCTGTGGCAGGGGTCCTGCCGCTCCTGGGCCCTCCCCCACGGGAGCCCAGAGGCCTTATACAGTTTCCTCTTGGGCCAGGGATGTGGGCAGGGGTGAGCAGTGTTGGTGGTCTCTTCCGCTCTGCAGCCTCAGGAGTGCCCACCTGACCAGGCGGTTGGGTCTCTCTCTCACCGGGTCTCGAGCATAGCATCTTATATAATTACACAGTGCCGAATGTTCCAATGTATTTAAAAAAAAAAAAAAAACAAGTGCATCTTCTAGAATGGTTGAATTGTTCTTCATTAAAAGTGCTGCTGGATGAAGTCGGAACAGATCCCAAAAATATGTTGTTGCCAAGAAAATTTAATAAAGAAGGGCTGAACTCATTTTCTTAAAAGTCTAGAGATGGTCGAAGCACCAAATGATTTCACAAACCTCATGTATTTTGAGGGCTCACCTTCAAAGATGTTTTCTAAGAAATCTGAACATTTTGGAAACATGATTCTATTCAAGAGAATATTAAATCACGAGAGGTGGAATTTCTACAGATGGACACTGTTTTGTAAATTCCCACTGGTAAAAACTAGTGAGAGGTTGGAGAGACATCTCAGGCAGAAAAGTAGTTGAGTCTGTAAAGTTTTGGTTTTGTAAGAGTGAGGGCCTGAGTTTGATCTCTAAAACTCAATTCCTAAAAGCTAAGTATGATAGTTCACCTGTAGTTCCAGACCTATAGAAGCAGGGCTAAGTAGTTCTCTGGACATCACTGAGTAGGAACTGAGCCTCCTCGGTGAGTTTCAGGATGATAAGGGTTCCTCTCTCAAAATAAATGAATACATAAAGGAAGGATGGTGCTGAGGACCAAAACCTGAAGTTTTTGTATGGCTTCCATATGCATGTACACTCGTGAACATACACAGTAACCCCCTCCCATGCACACATATGTAGGACCAAATACAGCACTGATTATACTTTCAATTATGTTTTATATATATAAATATCAATAATTTTATATATTAAATAATTATATGTAAACATTAATATATACTAATAATATTATATAGTAAATATTATATATATATAAATTTTCCTTTGAACTTAAAGTATACATTGAAAACTCATAGATATATGATTAATTTATACCCAAATTATCCACCATAATTTAAACTTATTTGAAGTGAGTTTTTAAAACATATTTAAATAATTTGTAAACGTTAAGTATAATATAGTAAAATAACACTTGAAAACTAGCTGGCCATGAGTAAGCTTGTTGTACGATCTACCTTCATAGCTCATAAAACAAGGCTCTTAATTCTTTCCTCACATATCATGTTATGTACTTGGAGGAAACCTCTGCTGAGTCCAGCGAAATTGACAAATGGATTTAGCAGATGAACAGATGTATCCTAAAACTAACAGATGGGTCTCCATTTTCTTAGGTGAGGTAATATAGAACCACTTTATCAAGTTACAAAGCTGACAGAATATGAAGCTCAAATGGTTCGTAAACAACTGGAAAATGTGTGGATTTACACTACAAGGTGAATGAACCTGAAGGTTCATTAAAATTAAAATATAAATGTGTGGAGTTTGAAAAATGTTCCTTCATTGGTGAATTTGTATAAAATATTAGAAGCCTACATTTCAAGCAATAGTCATATACAGAAGAGCTCAAAATTTGTGAGTGGGTACATTTGTTAATATATTCTCACATATTAACACATGCTACCATTGCTGAATTTCCTTAACCACAAAATTATTACATTCCCGAAAAGTTTAGGTGAGAATGCTTAAATAGCTTGTGGGGGAGAAAGAAAAGGAGGTCTTGGGGCTAAGAAAATGTCTTCAAATAGAATATTTCCCTTTTAATGCTCCCCTTACTTCTTCCTTGCAATAGGATTATCTAAGAAGAAGCCATAAAGGTACAGGCAAGAGTGTTGAATTCCCAAGGAGCTTCATTAAAAGTCTTTAGTGATACAGTTGTGACCCTCCATACCTAATTCTCCCAATACTGTTCTTTTGTTTTTGTTTTCTGTCTTTTTTAATTGGATTTTTTTATGTATTTACATTTCAAATGCTATCCCCTTTCCTGTTTTCCCTCTCAAAAGCCCCCTATCCCATTTCCCCTCCCCATTCTTCTCTGTGGGTATTACCCATGGATCTAACCACACCTTCCTGCTTCCCGGCCCTGACATTCCCCTACACTGGGGTGTCAAGCCTTGGCAGGACCAAGGGCTTCTCTTCCCATTGGTGCCCAACAAGGCCATCCTCTGCTACATATGCAGCTGGAGCCATGGGTGTGTCCATGTGTACTCTTTGGATGGTGGTTTAGTCCCTGAACACTCTGGTTGGTTGATATTGTTGTTCTTATGGGGCTGCAAACCCCTTCAGCTCTTTCAATCCTTTCTCTAACTCCTGCATTGGGGACCCTGTTCTCAGTCCAATGGTGGATTGCAAGAATTCACCTGTGTATTTGTCATGCTCTGGCAGAACCTCTCAGAAGACAGCTATATCAGGTTCCTGTCAACAAGCACCTCTTGGCATCCACAATAGTGAATGGGTTTGGTTGATATATATATATCATATGGGCTGTATATATATATGGGCTGTATACCCAGGAGGGGCAGGCCCTGAATGGCCATTCCTTAAGTCTCTGCTCCACACTTTGTCTCCATATTTCCTCCTATGAACATTTTTTTCTTTGTTTATTTTATTTTTTTAAATTTATTTAATACTTAATAATAATTCTTTGGTTTCCGGGCAAACATCCCCCTCCCCCCTCCCCTTCCTTATGGGTGTTCCCCTTCCAACCCTCCCCCCATTGCCGCCCTCCCCCCACCAGTCTAGTTCACTGGGGGTTCAGTCTTAGCAGGACCCAGGGCTTCCCCTTCCACTGGTGCTCTTACTAGGATATTCATTGCTACCTATGAGGTCAGAGTCCAGGGTCAGTCCATGTATAGTCTTTAGGTAGTGGCTTAGTCCCTGGAAGCTCTGGTTGCTTGGCATTGTTGTACATATGGGGTCTCGAGCCCCTTCAAGCTCTTCCAGTTCTTTCTCTGATTCCTTCAATGGGGTCCTATTCTCAGTTCAGTGGTTTGCTGCTGGCATTCGCCTCTGTATTTGCTGTATTCTGGCTGTGTCTCTCAGGAGCGATCTACATCCGGCTCCTGTCCGTCTGCACTTCTTTGCTTCATCCATCTTGTCTAATTGGGTGGCTGTATATGTATGGCCCACATGTGGGGCAGGCTCTGAATGGGTGTTCCTTCAGTCTCTATTTTAATCTTTGCCTCTCTCTTCCCTGCCAAGGGTATTCTTGTTCCCCTTTTAGAGAAGGAATGAAGCATTCACATTTTGATCATCCGTCTTGAGTTTCATTTGTTCTAGGCATCTAGGGTAATTCAAGCATTTGGGCTAATAGCCACTTATCAGGGAGTGCATACCATGTATGTCTTTCTGTGATTGGGTTAGCTCACTCAGGATGATATTTTCCAGTTCCAACCATTTGCCTACGAATTTCATAAAGTCATTGTTTTTGATAGCTGAGTAATATTCCATTGTGTAGATGTACCACATTTTCTGTATCCATTCCTCTGTTGAAGGGCATCTGGGTTCTTTCCAGCTTCTGGCTATTATAAATAAGGCTGCGATGAACATAGTGGAGCACGTGTCCTTTTTATATGTTGGGGCATCTTTTGGGTATATGCCCAAGAGAGGTATAGCTGGATCCTCAGGCAGTTCAATGTCCAATTTTCTGAGGAACCTCCAGACTGATTTCCATTTGTTCCCCCTTCTAAGAAGGACTAAAGCATCTGCACTTTTGTCGTCCTTCTTGAGCTTCCTGTGCTCTGTGGATTGTATCTTGGGAAATCTGAGCTTTTGGGCTAATTTCCACTTATCAGTGAGTGCATATCATGTGTATTTTGCTGTGATTGGGTTACCTCACTCAGGATATTTTCTAGTTCCATCCATTTATCTATGAATTTCAGGAAGTCATTGTTTTTAGTAACTTAGTATTACCCCATTGTGTAGATGTACCATAATTTCTGCATCCATTCCTGTGTTGATGGACATCTTGGTTTTTTCCAGCTTCTGGCTATTATAAATAAGGCTGCTATGAACATAGTGGAGCATGTCTCCTTGTTATATGTTGGAGCATCTTTTGGGTATGTGGCTAGGAGTGGAATAGCTGGGTCCTTAGGTCAACTCAATAAACTTGGATTATTACAAAGTTAATAATAATAATAATAACAACAACAATAAAAGTAAACCTTTTTCCACTGGGTAAGATAGCTCTTCCATATTTTTTCTTCCAGGACTAAGGGCTGAATATATTGTCCAGTGGCTCTGTACACAGTGTTCTACCACTATACTATTCTAAGATTTATTTTGAGAGAGGATCCCTTTGACCAGACTAGTTGAGAAGACACAAGCCTTTGAAATCAGGTCCAATTCTGAGTTGCTTTTGTGAATAGACTGTAGCAACATTTACATTGTTGTCACAAACTTTACAAATCTCTTCTGTAATGCTTTTGCATAAGAAATATCTATTACCTAATACAAAATTTAGAAAATAAAAACTCTAGATTAAAATCTCTTTCTACCTTTGATACAGAAAATCTGCAAGGAATTTCTCCCTCTCTCCCTCTCTCTCTCTCTCTCTCTCTCTCTCTCTCTCTCTCTCTCTCTCTCTCTCTCTCTCTCTGTATGTGGGGAGAGGGGTTGTGTATAAAATCAAATCATGTCTGAGGATTATATATCATGTTGAAGTGGAATGCACCTCTGTCATTTGAGACACATTTCTAAAAGCAACTGAATGCAGTCAACCATACCAACATCCAGGAAAGAAACGTAAAAGCTTCATCCACTGATTATTTTTAACAGCACAATGTTATCAAAATTAAAATAGTTAGCAACTGGAGATTATTATCTAAGCTTAAACAAGATCCCATAGAACATATCTAAAGCCACCTGGGAGTAGAGGAAATGCCTTCATTTAACATCTGGACCAAGGTTGTCAATTCTCATCAAGGTTATACATGATAACATTAAAGACTGCAATTTGTATAAAGCTAGGGAAATTGATGATGAAGAGGGAAATATAAATAATTTGAAGTGTTTATTTGCAAATAAAATTAGAATGTATATGGAAATTTCTAAGAAGTTTGTTAAAGTACCTACTACAGATTATCAAAGAAAGTTACATGATGTTCATGAACAATCATTCATAAGTATATGTATTAACCTTGTACATATGGGAATCAAAATAAAAGAAATACCTCATAGAGCCTCTCCTACAAGGGTTGGGGGTGGGGAATCCTAATGTATGTACTTGAGAAAACATGTATGTTGGAAATTATTAATCTATTTCTGAGAAAACCTAAGATCTTAAGCAACAAGGAAAGAAACAGTTTATTGAAGAATTATGCGTTTCATAGGGTAAGAGTCGTGTTGGGGCACCAGTGGAAGGGGAAGTCCTTGGTTCTACAAAGGATGGACTCCCAGTGCAGGGGAATATGGGGCAAGGGAGCAGTAAGGGGGATGGTTGGGGGAAATACCCATATGGGGGAGAGGGAAGGGATGGGGGCTTATGGACAGGAAACCAGGAAAGAGAATAACATTTGAAATGTAAGTAAAGAAACATATATATATATATGTTTCCATATATATACATATATGGAAAGAACCCAGATGTCCTTTAAAAGAGGAAGGGATATAGAAAATGTGGTACATTTACACAATGCAATACTACTCAACTGTTAAAAACAATGACTACATGAAATTCTTAGGCAAATGGATGGAACTTGAAAGTATCATCCTGAGTGAAGAAACCCAATCAGTAAAAGAATACACATGGTATGCACTCACTAAGTGGATATTAGCCCAAAAGCTCAGAATACCCACGATATAATTCATAAACCACATGAAGCTCAAGGAGAAGGAAGACCGAAGTGTGGATGCTTCAGACCTTCTTAGAAGGGGAAACAAAAATACTCACAAGAGGAAACATGGTGACAAAGTGTGGAGCAGAGACTGAAAGGCCATCCAGAGCCTGCCCCACCTCTGGATCCAGCCCATATACATACGGCCACCAAACCAAGTCACTATTAGGAATGCCAAGAGGTTCATGTTGACAGGAGCTTGATATAGCTGTCTGCTGAGAGTCTCTGCTAGAGCTTTACAAATACAGAAGCGAATGTTCACAGCTAACCATTTAACTGAGAACAGGGATCCCACTGAAGGAGTTAGAGAAAGGACTGAAGTAGCTGAAGGGGTTTGCAACCTCATAAGGAGAACACAATAGCAACCAACAAGAGCCCCCAGAGCTCCCAGAGACTAAACCACCATCCCAAAAGAAGAAAGGGATGAAGCCATGGATATGTAGCACAGGATGCCCTAATTGGGCATCAATGGGAGGAGCGGCGCTTGGTCCTATGAAGGCTCGATGCCCCAGTATAGGAGAATGTCTGGGCCGGGAGTTTGGAGTAAGTGAGTGGGTGGGTGTAGGAGCACCCTCCTAGAAGCAGAGGGTGGGATAGAGGGTTTCTGAAGGGGAAACGGGAAATGGGGTAACATTTAAAATGTAAATAAAAATGCAATTAAGAAATTGTAAAAATATTAAAGATTTAAAAAAATTGTCAACTTTTTGTTACTAATCCATATGTTTAATTGCGTTCCTAGCAAATTTACAGCAATGCTTCATTGTGTTCATGGACAAGCTGAGTTTATAGCATAGAAGCATGGAAAGAAACTGGTTTTCCAAATGGAAAGGAAAGCATGGAAAAGAAATATGAACTGGGGAGGAAGCCTACTATGGGCGGTTAAACATTATTTTAACAATGCTAGCAGCAAACCACTGAACTGAGAATTCCCTTGGGGGAATTAGAAGAAGAATTGAAAGAGTTGAAGGAGCTTGCAACTCCATAAGAACAATAATGCCAACCACCAGAGTTTCCAGGAACTAAACCACTACCTAAAGACTGTACATGGACTGTATATAGGCTCCAAATGCATATGTAGCAGACAATAACCTTGTTGGGGCACAAGTGGAAGGGGTCCTACCAAGGTTGGACTCCCAAGTGCAGGGGAATATGGGGGGGCAGTAAGGGGACCGATGGGGAGAATACCCGTATGGGGGAGGGGGGGGAGGGGATGGGGCTTATGGTCAGGAAACCAGGAAAGGGAATAACATTTGAAATGTAAGTAAAGAAATATATCTAATAAGAAAATTGGATCGATTTGCTTTCTTCTAAAAAAGAAAACAAAAAACCTTATTTTACAGTGCCAACATCCAAACCAGATCCTCTCATCAGGAGAATAGACAGACAGCATAATAGTAATCTTTAAATTGCACTGCATTGTATCTAAAATAATGAAACATTGTATCTAAAACAATGTATCTGAAACAAGAGAAAAGAAAACAAATATCCACCTAGTTCTATTCATACCAAATTTGATTTAACTAGTTTGCCATAGTACATCTCCCCAAGGAAAACAACACAAATGCCTTCCAGCAGGTGACTGAGTAAGCTATGTTATGTTCATATGAGATACAACTCATGGCATAAAGGAATCGATAAATGGTGGATAGGACAAGTTGAAATGGTTTTCCAAACCAAAAAAATTCAGATTTTAATAAAAAAATCACTGCCAAAAATTTACTCAATATGTATTTCATCTGCAAAACACTTAAAGTGAAAAAAAACATGGAGAATAAATGAACCAGTTGTTGTAAAATGCTAGGAATGAAGTGGAGAAAGAGGAGGTGTCTTTAAAGAACCAACAGCACAGATCTCTGGGAAGAGTTGTGAATGTAGCACTTATAGGTTTACAAAGTGGTAAAATTAAACCCAGAGTGTCTACATAGAATCGGTAATCATACGTATCAGGGTCCTGAATGTAAATTGTAAAAATTTTGTGAAGTATTATTGTGGGAATAAGTCTATAACAGAAGTCTACATAGGATCTTCTCTATGTGACTATTTTAATATTAAAATGCATCTGAGAAATAGACACAGAGAAGGCATTATTCGAGGCTACCTAAAGAATTAGCCTATGACCAAAAATTCTAGGCTCTTGTTTCTATTTGCTGTCAGCGTTCTTGCTCGAGGTTAAAACGCATCTATTTTTCATGTATGCTTCTTCCATCATGAGAGTCCTCTTTCCGGAAGTGAGGGTTGATAGGGGAAAGTAGAAGGAGGTTGTTGAATGACCGATAACAGTATGATATATAGGATACGCCTTAGCAGGTTGTGAGATCCAGTCTCGGAAGCCATGGAAGGCAGATCAGAGAAATGGGCTATTAAAGAAAGTCCAGTGAGTTGCAGATAATTGAAGCATACTTTATTCACTCTGAATGAAGGTTCTTGTCATAACAATATTATATTATATCCCAAAAGCTCGCATTTTGCCAGGTATCAGTCATAATTCCATAATGCTTTATGTCATTTTTCTTTATTATTTTTTTTCTTTTTTCTTTTTTGGACACTCCAGATTTTATACCAGTCATGGTGCACCCTCTGACTGTTCCACACCCCATACCTCCTCCCCACCCACCTCTCTCCAGGAGGATGTCCAATCCCTATCCCCCAACCGCCATGCCACCAGACCTTTAGCCTCTCTGGGGTCTCCAGTCTCTTGAGGTTTAGTTGTATCTTCTCTGACTGAACACAGACCTGGGAGTTCTCAGCTCTAAATGTGTTGGAGGT
The DNA here is from genome assembly GCF_021556685.1 of Rattus norvegicus. NCBI lineage: Eukaryota > Metazoa > Chordata > Mammalia > Rodentia > Muridae > Rattus > Rattus norvegicus. Next base: position 120,362,120 of record NC_141539.1, on the reverse strand, counting down.
CTCATCTCAGGTGGTGTATGCTGCCTGGTTGGTGATCCAGTGACTGAGAGATCTGTGGGGTCCAAGTTAGTTGCGACTGCTGTTCCTCTTACAGGGTCGCCCTCCTCCTCAGCTTCTTCCAACATTTCCCTAATTGAAACACAGGGGTCAGCAGCTTGTGTTCATTGGTTGGGTGCACATATCTGCATCTGACTCTTTCAGCTGCTTGTTGGGTCTTTCGGAGGATAGTCATAATAGGTCCCTTTTTGTGAGTGCTCCATAGCCTCAGTAATGGTGTCAGACCTTGACATATGCTGCTTCCTTATATGTCCTCAAATATCCAGTGCCTGCTATATACAGACCATTCCAAGAGCACCTGTGTGTCTAAAACTCATATATTTCCCTTGTACTTTTCAATCACTTCAGAGATTGTCATGGTCCCATAACAAAGAACATTTAAATTTGTTTTGTATTTTTCCATGTTATTTTGACAAAAGAGTATGCTGGACCTATAGTATTAAAAGTATGTGATATTATTTAACACCTGTAGCAATTGCATTTACCATTAATATTTTCTTTAAAAATGCTCAACAAAAGCACATTAAGGAAGAAGATATTCACTTTTTGTTCAAAAGCTGTTTGTTCCTTCATGGTGAGGAAAGAATTGTGGCATGGACATGAGGCTGCTGGCCTCTTATCAAATACAAGACACAGATAAAGATAAAATGCCAGTACTCAGAACGTTTCTTCCTAAAATCTGGGACCATAACTCGTGGAAAAGTGCATATATATATATATATATATATATATATATATATATATATATATGGTAAGTTTTCTCGCTTCAATTAACTGCATATAGAAATTTTCTCACAGAGATTTGTTTCTGAGATGATTCTAGATCCCCCCAAGTTACAGATCAATATTAACCATAATAATATCTAAACCTTAATTCCAAAATTATGTCAAGGTTTGCCAAAATGTGGAGCTTAGATGCTTCTCATGAGATTTATGAACTATGAAGAGGTTAAGTCATAGGGTTATTGTATATCCCCTAATTTCTTTTAATAAAAATGTGGAACATATGGTCAAGGTATAGGCTTCAGTCTAAGTATTTCTTTACTTATTACTAATAATAAGACTTATTCTTTAATTGTTTATGTATACCTGTGGGGGCTACATGTGACACCCGTAAGGAAGTCAGAGGGTAGTTTGCCTGAATCTTTTCTCTCTGACCTGTAGGTCCCCGGATTTGAACTCAGGTCATCTGGCTTAGTGGAAAACACTCATAGCCACTGAACCATTTATCATAACTTATTCATCTATCACTTGACTCTTTGTAAAAATCAATGGCTGTAAGAAGATGTCAAGGTACCCTGTGATCCATAAACATTTCACACCACCAAGAGACGCTCCTAAAAATAAGGTATACATTTTTATATAAGAACTGTTAAGCTACGGGTAAAATTTATATACATTTTAATACACTATTGCTTAGAGTGTGGAAAAGTAGTAGGTTTGCTAATGTCTAGGGCAAACTTTTTCTTCCAGCTGTAGCTTTACATACTCATAATCACTGCCTAGGAGCATTGCTTAACCCAATACAAGATAAATACTCACTTTGTAAAACATCTAGTCAACTTTCCTAATATAAAATATTCATTTTATTCACATACTATTAAGTACGCTGAGTTATGATAAAACTAAACCATTGTGAATTTTCATTCTCTTTGTGATTTAATCATCTCTGTTTAAAGCATGGAACATGTAAAACATTTATTCAATTTTTGCAATAACATTGTGTGTCCTACCAATCCAATACCTGCTGTTTCTGTGCTCAGAAACAACTATGTAATTGACTGATTCAATAGTCCTTTTCCAAATATAAGACATTAACATAATTTTAAACTAAAGTAAACCCTAGGAAATATCATATTATGTCAAAATTGTGGTACTTTTATGAAGTTTCAGTAAACACGTAGCTAGTTTCTGCATCTCTATACACTGTAATTATTAATCCTTGGTCTTGGGAACATTTAAAGATCACAAATGCAGACACTAATTAAATATTTCAGTCAAATACCTTAGGGGGAATAAACAAATATATATTTAGGTTAGCTGTGTAACAAATTGGACTAGCTCCTAATACTTCTTTAGAGAGATAACTCCAACTAGAAAGTCAAAGCAGCAGCACCACAGTTTGACTATATTCTCAGGTGCTTAAGTCACAAACGTATACAAAGGAAAACAGACATGTGTGTAAGACAACACCAATTTCGGCTCTGAACCAGTCCATCTTTTCAGTCTGTCTTTCACAGAGCTCAATTATACTTTTTAATACTATCTCTGAACTGCTCCTACCAAAGCTTTTCCACTTCACATATGTCTCCAGATTTCATTATCAGGACTGTCCCTCAAGGGGAGCTAAGTGGTCACATGTTTAATAGAATTTGAGAGCTGATATGGAAAGACATACTCCTCAAAATGAATTCCCCATCTGTCTTGCAGGGTCTCGAAAATCACATTACTTCAGACGTATCCTTTACTTACAGCCATCATGTTTCAAGAAAATCACTTTTAAAACAAAATTAAGATGAACAAGAAATTTGGAAAATATGGCCATCTTTATAGGCTAGCATTTAGAGCTTACAGCATTAAGCTTGGCTAAAATCATTTAAACACCTTTAGAGTATTTTAAATAAACCATGATTTATATAATGTAAAGCTATTAGAAATTCAAGGTTGTATTTGAAAGAGTCTTAGCCTTTGTTACTTAAATAAATGAAGATATTTAGAAAAAAACACATTGTCATACTCAGTGTATATATATTAAACACTACACATTATGGTTCAGCCTTATACTAGTCAGCATTATAGTCCAGCATCAGGAAAAGAACTTCAGCATCAGAAAAGAACTTTCCTTTTAACTTTGTTTGTTTAGGTCACTGAGCTTTTGAGTTAATCTCAGTTGCATGTATTTCATTAATTATTAGGTTGGCTGGAAGTTGGCAAATGTAGGCTTAACATTACTGAGGTTGTCAAAATGAACCTAGTTCCAAATATCCAGATTGGGTCTCCTAAGTGCCTACTCCACCTTGGACCAAAGATGAGCGAGAATACTGTCACATGACAATGGTATATCACTCCGAGAAAATGGCTGATGGTTGCTGAGGGTTAATCATTGAACTGTCTCATTGCCACGGATTATTACATTAGGAGTCCCCCTTAAAACATTTGTAAAGTGTTCAGAAAAATGATTAACCTCAACATTTATCTTGGCAAGGGGCATGGGAGACCATATTTTCTAATTCCAAGCAGTGCTACTGAATATAGTATAGTATAGTATAGTATAGTATAGTATAGTATAGTATAGTATAGTATAGTATAGTATAGTATAGTATAATTCATGGAGAACCTCGCCCCAACAAAATAGAAATAGACTATAGATTGTCTGTGATAAGATGGGTGGTAAGTGTGTTAAAGAATAGCTAAGCACTCTGCAAAATTTGGAGGGACCAAGACATGACCAGCGTGTGCTGAAACAGCTGCTGGTAGAGTTAAGTTCTTCTACTCAACTCCATCATAAAACAAAACTGGGCTATTTGAAAATACAACAGGCTTTTGGGAACTAAGAGTCACTTGGACTGCTGTGATTGAGCTGTTGGGGGCAGCTCTGGAGCAAAGATGGATGAAAACCAAGGACCTATGGGAGAAGTTAGGTTGACCATGGGTGTGAAGTGGAAAAGCAGAAGATGAGATAGCGGAAGCTGAATATACTGGACAACATTTTAGGCATAAAATCGTCATGGGTTCCCTTGACTGACTGCACTGTGCAAGTTTTACCCAAAGTTCTTTCATCATGAATTTCAAGAGCTCTTGTGGGAACATTGCACATGCAACCCGCCTTATTGTTTCAAAGATGGATGGATCGAGGCTCTAGGATAAAACACTACAGGTTTGATTCTTTTTCTAACATAAAATATTACCGTTAAAGGAAATTCTTTTTTTTTTTTTTATGAACTTGAGTATTTCTTATATACATTTCGAGTGTTATTCCCTTTCCCGGTTTCCGGGCAAACATCCCCCTCCCCCCTCCCCTTCCTTATGGGTGTTCCCCTCCCAACCCTCCCCCCATTGCCGCCCTCCCCCCATAGACTAGTTCACTGGGGGTTCAGTCTTAGCAGGACCCAGGGCTTCCCCTTCCACTGGTGCTCTTACTAGGATATTCATTGCTACCTATGGGGTCAGAGTCCAGGGTCAGTCCATGTATAGTCTTTAGGTAGTGGCTTAGTCCCTGGAAGCTCTGGTTGCTTGGCATTGTTGTACTTTTGGGGTCTCGAGCCCCTTCAAGCTCTTCCAGTTCTTTCTCTGATTCCTTCAATAGGGGACCTATTCTCAGTTCAGTGGTTTGCTGCTGGCATTCGCCTCTATATTTGCTGTATTCTGGCTGTGTCTCTCAGGAGCGATCTACATCCGGCTCCTGTCGGTCTGCACTTCTTTGCTTCATCCATCTTGTCTAATTGGGTGGCTGTATATGTATGGGCCACATGTGGGGCAGGCTCTGAATGGGTGTTCCTTCAGTCTCTGTTTTAATCTTTGCCTCTCCCTTCCAGGAACCAAGAAAACACACTGAGCTGCGGGGAACGTGCTGTTTCTTCTGTCACAGGTAAAGTTCTACAGTGATAGATGAATGAACGTTGTAGTCATTTAATTCTCCTAAATAAGACGGCACACAAGGAAATATCTGCAGACGAGTACAACTTCACAAAATAAACATGCTTTTTTTTTTGGTTCTTTTTTTCGGAGCTGGGGACCGAACCCAGGGCCTTGCACTTCCTAGGCAAGCGCTCTATTACTGAGCTAAATCCAAACATACTTTTTTAAAATATAGTTTTATTTATTGAATTCTCAGGATTGCGTCCTATAAAAAGACTATCCCTGCTAACTAAGAGTTGCCCACATTTTATTGAAATGTTTCCGAGTTCAAAGAATAGTGTTTCTAGATACTTGACAATTATTAATGAAGTTGCGTGTGCTTCTGAAGGTTTAGACTTAGTTCATTGGTGAGACAGGATAGAAGTTCACTTCCCCTCCGTGCCCTGACAAGGAGAGCAGAGACTGCTTTTTCCTCATCACTAGACCTTAGGGAAGAGTAGTCTATATTGGAGAACCAGTGATTATTCTGAGTAAAGGAAACAATGGGTCATGCTGATGAAAGAAACTGCCTATAGCCTCAGAAAAACGTCATCTTTTGAAACACAACTGTCTAGTCTTCTGACCAATCATGCCTATCCACAGTCAGTGTCCACTGGAGACTGAAGTTTGACACATTCAATATTGACAAGTCAAATCCTTCTATTCAAAATGACTCATGGTGTCTTCCTTAATGCATTTGTTTGATAGATCTCATAAATTTATTTTTATACTTTTATTATTTTAGTATAATTAGGTAGAGATGGTGGCTTTTGTGTTGTTTGAGGAATGTTTTTGCATTTATCAAATAATCTAAGATATTTGTTATGGCAAGGAAGGCTTCCTGTGCAGATATCTTTCACCAAGCTATTCAGTGCTATGGAGACAGACATACTCTCTGTCACTTGGGGCTCTGCTCCAAGCAAAATAACTCTCTAATAATTACTTTGAAATTTATAAGGGACTCATGTTACTTTAAAAATGAATTCTTTCTATTTGTATTTGAGGGAACTGACTAATTCCTCAATTAGGTTAGGGTTAGAAGTAAAATTAATTTAACAAGTTAATTTTTAATTAAGCCCCACAAGATGTATTTCTACAGACCTAAAAATTCTAGGAAGAAATGGCAGCCTAATGATTTCTTGTTTTCAGGAGGTTTTCAACTCCATACATTGTCTACCACACTGCGATGGCACTTAGGCTTTTGTAGTAATTCCTTCATTAATTAAAACATATACTTGACTATTAAAGCAATGACTTCATGAAATTCACAGGCAAATGAATGGAACTAGAAAATATCATCTAGAGTGAGGTTACCCAGTCACTAAAACACACATGTGCTCACTAATAAGTGGATATTAGGCAAAAAGCTCAGAATACCCATGATACAACTCACAGACCACATGAAGCTCAAGAAGGAAGACCAAAGTGTGGATGCTTTCGTCCTACTTAGAAGGGGGAACAAAATACTCATGGGTGGTAGAGGAGGTGAAGTGCCGGGGGGGGGAAGGGGAGAGAGAGAGAGAGAGAGAGAGAGAGAGAGAGAGAGAGAGAGAGAGGAAGAAGAAGAAGAAGAAGAAGAAGAAGAAGAAGAAGAAGAAGAAGAAGAAGAAGAAGAAGAAAGAGGAGGAGGAGGAGGAGAAGGGGGAGGAGGAGGAGGAGGAGGAGGAGGAGGAAGAGAAGACGGGGATAGGATCAAGTATGGGAGGAGACAGGAGTGTACAGGGGTTCAGGGAAATGTAATGGAGGTATGTAGCAGTGGGAGGTGGGAGATGGGGAACTGGGTGTAGCAATAGAAAGTGCTAGATGCAAGGAAAGCAAGAGGCTCCCAGGACTGCAAAGGGGATGACAGTAGCTGAAATACCCAACAAAGGAAAGAGAAAACCTGTAGAGGTATCCAGGCGTTAAGCACGGACCTTGTTTGATGGATGGGGCTACCCACTCATCTAAAAAATATCAACACAGAATTATTCCTGTCTGAAGGAAATGCAGGGACAAAGAATGGAGCAGAGACTGAAGGAAATATCACCCAGAGACTACCCCGTCTAGGGATCCAACCCATCTGCAGACACCAAACCCAAACACTATTGCTGATTCCAAGAAGCTCTTAATGACAGGAGCTTGATAAGGCTGTCCCCTGAAAGGCTCTGTCAGAACTGGACCAATACAGATGCGGATGCTCAAATGCTCACAGACAACCATCAGACTGAGCACACAGGGACCCTGTTGGAGGAGTTGGGGAGCTGAAGAGGTTTCCAACCTCGTAGGAAGAGCAACAGTATCAACCAGTTAGACTGCCCAGAGCTCCCAGGGCCTAAATCACAATGGCTCCAGCTGCTTATGTTTCAGAGGACTTCCTTTTGAAGCATCAGTGGAAGAAGAGGTACATGGTCCTGTGCAAGAATGATGTTCCATAGAAGGGGAATGCTAGAGTGGTGAGGCGGGAGTGGGTAGGTGGGTAGGGGAGTTCCCTCATAGAAGCTGGAGGAGCGGGGTATGGGATAGTAGATTTGCAGAGGGGAGACAGGGAAGGGAGATAACATTTGAAATGTAAATGAATAAAATAACCAAAAAAAAAAGAAAAATGAAAATAAAAAATAAAATTGCAGAAATTCAAAATAAAGTAAGTAAATAAATAAATAAATAAATAAATAAATAAATAAATAATTTACTCGTGAGCTTCAGGCACTATCATTCTTCAGGAGTCAGGTTTTAGCACAATGCTAGATATTTTAAGGTTTTAGCACAATTTTAGATATTTCTCTGTGAATCTAGTTTTCCTGTTCTTGGAAGAGAATTCTCTCTTTTTGAGCATATATAAAAGCTGCATGAAGAAACATGTACAACAATTTTAAATCTCTTAAAATATTGAATACATTTTGCCAAAGAATATCCATTATACTCTTTCACTTACGCTGCTGATATAAGAGTGATTAAATAGTGTCTAATCTTCTCTTCCCTAACTTAGTGACATGATTTCAGTTACTTTCGGAGTAGAACATTTCCCCCAGTTTTATTGCTTTTTCTCCCCATTAGAGACTCGAGGATAACAATAATAGTTATCATTGTGGAAGATCTGCCATTTCTAGCTGCAGCTGTCATTATCTCCTACCCCGAGTTATATACTACAATTCTTGACTTAGAGGTGAAATTATGAGATAACAAATAACTTCCCCAAGGTCATAAGGATTGTGAGCTTTTGAGCCTACACTCAAGCTTAAACTCTATTCTTTTGCCTGTAGTACACAGACTATCAGAGAGGAGTCTGCTATGATGAGACGACCTGAGTGCTTAGTTGGTACAATGCTGGTGTTTATTTGACTATACATAGGCTTCTTTCATAGAACCCTGTGCAAAGTATATTTTTCTTTTAAAAAGCTTCAATTACCATATACTCTGGGTTTAAGTGAAAGAGTCATATAAAGTGACCTGCATTTCTCTGGATAAACATTCAGGTTTTGATTTAATGTATAGATTTACCTATCCTGCTGTTACTCTAAGCAGTTGCAGCCCTGGGGCAGAAAGTTTGAGATTCAGTGTTCTGTTGAGTTGCTCATTAGACCTCACAGGACCAGGGAAATTAGACAGCAAACAGGGGCAAAGGTACAATCATCTTTAAGTTGACTTTTTAGTCTCATTGAATGTCAGACTCAGAAAAGATCTATAGAGTAGCTGAGGAATGAGCTCAGTGGGTAAACTGGTTGCAAAAATTATAGTCAACATGCCCACGTTTTTCAGCAAATAAAAATAAAATACAAAGTAGTATAAACATATAATCTCTCATTTCATTATATAATAGTGAAAAGGAACAAAAGCTAAAATAGATAAATATAAAAACATACACATGGAAAAAGAAAGAAAGGGAACTGGAGAGATAGCATAGGATAGTGGAGATAGGCCAAACTTGGAGGTTTTCTAGCCATCCAGTCTTTACAAAAGGACTAGTTCAGTGTGAAGTCCTTTGACAGATAAGTTAGTAAGATGCTTGAGCATAAAAGGTACTTAGATAGCACACACACACACACACACACACACACGCACATGCACACGCACACACACACATACACGCACACACACGCACACACGCACACGCACACACACACAAACACACACACGCACACACACACAAACACACACACATACACGCACACACACACAAACACACACACACATACACGCACACACACGCACACACGCACACACACGCACACACGCACACACTTGCACATGTGCACACAGGCAGACACACACAGACATGTAATAAATGACTGGATTAATTAAAACATACATGGAGATTTGACTGGGGAAGACACACCAATGCCAATCTCTTCCCTTCACGTGGCTCGCACATGACTCTGCATACATAGATGCACTCCCCAGTCAAATCTCCATAAAGAGTAGAGAGTTTATTTGGCTTAAATATTCTGAGGCTCAGTCAAATCCCAGATGGAAGCCAAGGCACTCAAATGAGGCAGGAATCTGGAGGTAGAAATTAGTGCAGAGAGTACAGAGTGCTGCCTACTGCCTTGCTTCACATTTCTTATCCTGTCTTCTTATAGAAGAAAGGAGCACAGCTCATAGGTGGCAAGAGCAACAATGAGCTGGACCCGCACATAGTAATCATTTCTTAAGAAATGGTTCTATAGGCATGCCTACAGTCTGGTTTTATAGAGGCATTTTCTCAATTATTTCTTTCTAAGGCCCTATCTAATTGACATAAAACTCACCAGCACATTGGGATTTGAATAAGAAATGTCCAGCGTTGGCTTTGTGTTTTAACACCTTATATCCAGCTGGTGGTGTTGTATGGAGAGGTTTTGTAGCCTTTGGGAGGTAGAGCCTTTCTGGAATAATTTGCTAACTAGGGAAGGATCTTGGGGTTTTATAATCCAGGCTTGCTGTGCAGTCTCCCTGTTTCTGTTACTGTGGACACCTTGTGACCTGGTGGTCTCCCGCTCTTGTCTGAACGACTTCCCCTCCGTGATAGAAAATATTCCTTCATACTTTAAGCCTTTATAAATTCTTCCTTCTTAACCCATGCCTCTCCTACATGAATAATGTAGTTTGGTTTGTTCAGATGTTCTCACAGCAAGGAGAAAAGAGGGCAAAAGTGTGGAATTTTTCTTACTTGTTTTCTTACTATTGTTTGGCTATGCTTTTCATGAATGAATCAATAGCCTTGCTTAGGGCTCAATTTGGGGGAACTCTTTGGATAATACAATGTGTAGGCTTGTGTAAGAGCTGGATTCTTATAGGATGTCCTGGTCTATAATATGGCAATGATAAAGAAATGGTAGGTTAGCCACAGAGTGTGTAGTCATAGAAACTCAATATCACTATACCTACATTCATCACTGTTCGAAAGGATCAAACAGTTTACTTCTTATGTTTTCTTTCTCCAAACAAACCTGTGTTACCATTAATATGTTGCTTCATCGTATCCTTCCAAAGGAATAAACATATGTCATTCCTTTCACACACACACACACACACACACACACACACACACACAGAAACACACACACACACTCTTTCACATCACTGTGAGGATTATTTATATAATATTTTAGGTTAAGAGTTGTAGAGGTTATAAAGTAAGTCTTACATATACTTTTATGTGACTTTTACATATCCTAAAACTTCCTCTATCAAACCTATACCCCTGAAATGGAAGGAAATTTATTTTACTGTGCCACATATGCATTTAAAAAGTAGCTGTCATGGTGATTGTTTTTCACACCACCACTTTGTATTCATAGGACACATAAAACCTGAGAATCTCATAGAAAAGAGCGGAGAACTGAGGGCTTGCTACATTTTTTAAATCGATTTCAGAAGAATTCACTGATGGTGTTGGTTGCTTTTTATTTTTTCCTGTCTGAGATTCAAGAAGGGATGAAAGTCAGGGTATTGATGAGGAGAACTCTAGCCATTCTCAGCCTCACATGAACTGTTAGTTGGTGTCAGCACACATACATAACAAAAGCCTCTGCGTGAATGATGGATTAATTATTTTTTGCTCTAATGGCCCTCTATTTGTGTTTTTTATGCCTGCATTTATTAACACTACTCAACTCTTTATCTTAATGAGTCCTTGGAAAGTGGACTTAGTCCTCATCCTAATTATGAGAACTGTAGGACTCATTCACATTTTGTTAGGCAGAACAACAAACAAAAATAGGACATTCATGTGACTCAAAGGAAAAAGAACATCGTGCATCATTGAGGCTAAAAATGAGACAAAGACCACACTAATGACTCTGGAAGACCTTGCCTTGGATTTTACAAATGGAAAAGCAAGCAATATATCCTACCGTTTGCAAGAGGGGGCTCAATATTTCTTAGAGATGCAACCTAATGTATTTATTTTGTCGTTGGCTTATAATCAAATTTTTTTTTATTTTAGGATGCCAACAGGAGACTGGAACGTATAATGTGTTGTAATGTTAATTGAATTGCAGGTCATCATAGTCTAATTTTCAAGATTTCTGCCCACCATTATTTTAAAGTCTCTGAGATCAATGGTCATCATACCGTAGGCATTTTTGTATTACCAATACTTAGCAATACTAATTTTCTATACCAATACCAATATTTTGTAGTCAATATATGTATCTGCAATGTACATGTATATGCATATGTATATATACATATAAATCTGTATGCTTGAGCAGCAAGCATTTTGTCTGCTGAGCCTTTTCCTAGCTTTAGTGGGATTCTTTTTATGACAGTACCTTTCGGTATATAACAGTGACAAAATATTAAGCGAAATTTCCTGCCAGAGTTCAGTGAAATGACATGACAAGAGTGTGCCTGAGATCTCAAGGGACATGGTAAGAGTGATTCCATGTCAAGTAGCAGTTCACAAACATTAGCTTTGGGTTACAGATGCTTCTTAGGGGAGGCTCTCACAAGTCTTGTTATAGAAGTTAAAAACTAAACAACTCACAGAGCAGGATAAAAACAGCGTATTGTGGTGTAAAGGTCATGGGGTCAGCACTGACTTGCAGTAGTCAACAGGGCATTTGGACAAGAACGAACATGGGAGAAGAAAAGAATTCATTTCCTTCAAAGGCAGCATTTAGGACGTGACATGGAACTGTGATAAGAATAGGAAAAGAGCTAGGAGGAGGGACAAGTCAACCTAGAGATGGTGAAGGGAGAAAAATTTGAGTTGCTTAGAAAATAAATTCATGATGAAACAGCCCCAACAATTTTAATATCAAAACATATGTTGGAACACTTCTGCACAGTGTTCCAAACATTTCTGTTCATCCTCACATCACACAGAAGGGTGTACTGCCAGTTTCCCATATATTCTGTAAGGGAAACTGAGGCACAAATGATGGAGATATATTAATGAAGCATAAATTAGTAAGCACTGATCAAAAGCATTTTGGGGGCAAAATTATGTTTAAGGTATACTCCTCTGCTTTTATCTAACTAAAAATTATAATACTATTTTCAGTGTTTTGACTATAAGCTACTGACAGTTTTTTTTCCCCAGGAGTTAGTTCAATAACTTTAAAGACAGGAAGTTTCCCAGTCAAAAATAAATATGAAGATTTAGATGACTAGTTAAGTTTACACACATTTTGCTCACATTATTCAATATGCAAATATGAGTCCTGACCTTCAAAGGGGTCCAGAGGCTCAGGTAACCATCTTGGTTCTCGATAATCCCCCGCCCTTTATTTATGAATGTAGGCATCTACACATCGTGGAAGAGAGCAATATCATTAAAGTGAAACACTGTAGGCTGATGTCTTTATGCAGGTGAGGGCTGGCTCAGGATGAGTCAAGTTCCATGATTGGACAGTAAAAAGTAAGGCTGGGACAGAGATTTAGTAAGGTGGGAGAGAAGAGGATAAAAGAAAGAAGAAGCACGAATGAGGCAGAAGAGAATGACCCAGATTCGTGCAGCCTTAAATGGACATGGAGAGTTATGAATATTATAGGCCAATTTATCCTATTTAGGTGGGAGGTTTATATCACTATTTAATTGACTCCGAGTTGATTGTGTGGACATATAGTGGATTGAGAATTTAATCATACAAATCTGATTGCTAAAATACAGCTTGTTGAGTCATGATTTTAACAGGTTGTTGGGAGTTCATAGCATAACTATTAGAAAGCAGATGCTGGGAACGTAAACAGAGTGGCAGGAGAGAGTTATGAGAGGATAGCCAACGCTGGGACCAGCAGGTAGATGCTAGGAGTGTGGGCACAGTCTGCGACAGGGAGCCACGACAGGCCAGCCACTGTTGGACCTCTAGTGTCCTGTTTTTACTGGGTAGCTGGGACCAGAGAGTTCCTGGCTGGCAGAGAGACAGCCAGGAAAGGGTGGCTAGCAATGGGAGATAAGAGAATGCCCGGGCTAGAGGATAACTAGAGTAACATGGCGTGGCGCCATGAAGGTACCCTGCAGATGCCGTGTGAGCCTAAGGTACTGGCACTAGCGCAGGATTAGAAAAAAACATTATTTAATAATTATCACAACAAAACACTGACCCTGAACTATTTAAAATATGTAAGAATTAAAATTTTAATATTTATAAGTGATTTTATAATGAACATATCTTTCGATATTGTTTTTTTCTAAAAATATTATTGCTATTTTTCATCATCCTATTTCCCTTCAAAAAGTGTTAAAGGCAATCTAAGCTAAAACTAATGTTCAGTGGATGTATTTACTCAGGATTTACCAAAATATATATTTTCACTGGAACCAGTGACTCACGCGGTTGAAAGGAATGGCCTGAGAAGTGTTGAGAAGTGATATATTTTTTAAATTAAAATGTGTGAGTCAAATGTAACATCATACCTTCTTCCATTACCTACCACAATATAATATAACTGGAAAGTAGCAGTTGTCTATGCATGGCTCGATTGCTTTGGGAATATTAGACCAGCCTGAAGCTCTGTGACTTTAATGGATAGGAACATAGAAGCAGGATGGATGTGCCACTAAAGGACAGGTCCAGCAAAAGCACTATCAAAGGCTTGCCATCCCAAGGATAGTTTGAGACTCATGTTTACTGTTGTCTACTTAACCAATGGAATGTACTAAGCAACTAAAAATTCATATCTACCATTAATGTTTTTAACATTAATATTTAACTAACACCATTCTTGCTGCCAGCTACAATCTTTCAATAGAACACTGATTAAATTATGGAGATCTTGGGATCAAGAGAGAGACAGAAAATTGATGTCTAATTTTATTCTCCATATCTAACACATCTAATACTCAAGATTGGATGTTCATGGAAGCGTGTGTATATGTGTGTGTGTGTGTGTGCGTGTGCGTGCGTGTGTGTGTGTGTGTGTGTGTGTGTGTGTGTGTGTGCATCCACACATCTATATGGTCTTAAAGCCAGGTTTTTCAAATTCTGTACTTCAGAAACTATTCTAAGAAGTTGAAAAATGAGGAACAATAAAGAATGTTTTAATTGAAAAGTGTTTATTAACTTTCTGCTCCCTGGAACCTGCTCAGAAAAACAAAACAATACAAAACAAACAAAAAAATAAACAACAACAATAGCAAAAACAAGATGAAGAAATAGATTTTCTTTTCATGAAACTAAGTCAGTCCAAAAAAATACAAGTAGTGTAAGTATTCAAGCAATTTTGTTTATATTTGTTGTCCAGAGTATGATAGAACCTGAGAAGATTTATTTAAAATGTATATTAAAACCAATTTCTATAGTGAGATAGTTGCAAGAGTGAGTAATTATATCTTTTTGTACTAGAACTTATACAATAAGCTCAAAAGGAAATACGGCTCAAAATATTTATTTTCCTTTTCTTGTATTACATCTGTAGAAATTTTTAAAATTAGAAACATTTGAAAATATACATTGCACATATACATTTATTGGTATTGCACTGGGCACCCCATAACTATGAATATTTACTGACAATGAACTGATTTTTTTAGAGAGGAAAGGAGAGGAATGTCTGAAATAGTGGAAAATATAAATTCGTTACCCACAAACCTTACCTAAGTCATATCATTGAGAATAGTGTGTGTCAGAACACTCTTTTGCTTTTCTCTCCAAGGAGATAGTTCAAGCCCTACTCTCCCATCCTTTTTAACATTACATGGAGATGTAAACAATTCAGAATTGTGAGTGACAGTACATAGTTTATACAGAAGCACAATTGAGGACAGTCAGGTCACTGTGAGCTTCATATGTTTGCTTAGTGCAGGGCTGGAACAGAAGCTAACACTGAGAGGTGCAGTTTTGTCATGAGACCAGGGTAGTCACTGATAGAATTCCTTCTTTACCAAGGAGGGGAACTGTGACAGGTTCTCTTCCGCAATGCTTTCTAATAGGTAAATACTTCACATATAAAACTCACAATGCAAGGCAACCACATTCTTTACAAATTTGCTACTCTTCCAAATTGTCATTAAAGTTCCAAGGTAAGTCACGTTTGTCAACTAATTGGCATGCTTTTCAGGGGCATGCATGAAAAAGGTAGTCTTCTCCGGGCACATATCGGGAGAGTTTGTGTTGGGACATTTAGTTATCTTCAGAGCTTGCCTGGGGGTTTTCAAAAATAACTTTACTGTTTGTATTTTTGTTCATAACAGCTGTAAAGTAAAAATATACATAGATAAACATCTTTTGAGTGTACTTGTTCACGCCATTGACGCTTTATTGGAAACTTTTTTTTTCCATGGTAGAGAAAAGTACAGCTGACAGTACCTGGAGCTATGCTTTTCACATCGCCCCAAGGGAAATAATCCGTAATTTAATTGCTATCGTATTAAAATCATTTCTTTCGTTAATACAAGAAGGGTTATGAGAAAAATTAGAAGTCACCCTTCCAACTTTTATCTTGAAGCTCCCAATAGTTTTCTTCTGCTAGCATTCTTACTAAAAGTCTCTATTTTCCCGAGGCAAGCTCTAGTCAGGAGATCCCCACAAGTAGCACAGCTATAAATATCCAACAAATGGAGTTGATAATAAAATACAAGCTATAGACAGCACCTCAGCACCTTCCTTATTCAGGAATGCTATTGTAGGGCTTTTTTTTTGCACTAATGTAAGTAGCTTTCTAATTATTTAAAGGAATTTAATCTTTAGGCAATAAAACATTAGCTCTATGGGGAAATCAAAACAAGAGAAAAACTATCAGAATTTGAATATGTGTGTGGGGGTATCTGTAGGGTATGTACACATTAAACTGCATTTAACAATATTTCATGCTTAGGAGAAATGAAACATTTTATTAGATTTAAAAATATAATGTAGGGAAGCTTATCCTATGAAAGTCTGGCAGTTCTAACTAGCTCGCAAATTTAATTTGTAAATATGGCACATGACATCAGAGAGTCTCTTAGGCCTTCTCTTTCCCTTTCTTACCCTGGACACAGGTATCCTTTCTCCCATATTTCCTTTGCTGTAGGTTTCTGAATGTTACTTAATAAGAATTAGAACACCTACAGATGTTTTGATTACCACATAGTTGCCATTTGCATAATGATGAGACATTTTTTAGCAAAGAACGAATATAGCATATTTTTAATAATTCAATCTGCATTTAAAAAATGTTCAGTGTGCTACCACCATTTATGATTTATTTATTTTTCTCAAAGACGTCTTGGCTATTGTTTCGTTCTTTATAATTGAGTAAACGACCTTTATTTTTAAAAATGCGTGCGATTTCTTCCCATAAGGTTCACATTAAAAATGAAATAAAGCACATTACCATTTTCATGATGGTATTATACCATTTTCAAACTTGAAGACTTGTTTATGTGCTGAGCCAATCTTTTCCCATGATTTCCCCCCCTTCTTGCAAGGGCAATCATGCCAAACCTCATTCATATGGAAATGTACTGAAAACAAATTAAAATGGTATTAATGTAATTCAGTATGCAGGAAATTCTAACCAATGAATCTATTTATAATTATTCATTACCTCAAAAAATGTTGTCATGTCCTCTCTTGAGCAAAGGGTAATGCTTTAATTAGCTATGCATGTCTTCACATGTCACGTATTTGCATTTGGACACATTAAACCATAGCCTCCTGCCCAGACAGCCATCAGAGACATGATTCGACAACTGCTTCCAATGCAGTCTAGGAAATGGGTAAGGGGAATAGTCTTCCTTGAACTCCACAGATTTTTATTCTGTATAATTTATCTCTCAATGGCATTGTAAAAATGAAGGAAAATTTTGGCCTATCCTGATCTATTATACAAGAGTAGCCTATAAACACCCAGAAACAATGGGAATCACTTATACATACTGTAAAGGGGAAATGGCTATGACAGAGGAGAACGTTTGGGAATTTCCTTTTGATCTGACTATCAGGCCTTGGTTTTCCTGAGGGGTGTGTGTGTGTGTGTGTGTGTGTGTGTGTGTGTGTGTGTGTGTGTGAAATAACAAATCCATGATCTGAAAAGGGGGAAAGTGTTTCCATTTTCAATGTTCAAAAAGTTCTATTGGAAATGAAATTTTTTTAAATTTTATTTGTGTTCAATTTAATTTAATGTGAAGCAAAATATTCTGGTTGAGAATGAGTGTTATTTCATGGTATATGTATTAATAGAGTCAGAACTAGTTGTTATTTGGAATTTCATAAAGCATAATAGAATTTATATTATATATTTACTTAACAGTCTAGGACATGGTATTTTACATTTACTGAATAATCATTTTAAATAGATATTAAAGGGCAAATAACATATCGCTACTTCCATACATATTTCTAGTAAAAATTGACTTGATGTTAAGACCTGGAATAAAAGGTTTAATGTAATGGCACATACATTATATAGATATACAATTATATATACATTATAATATATATTATAATAGCTTGTGTATGTATACACAAATGTGTACACATATATACAAACCACGATGCTATTCTATATAGTTTTACATTGTCAACCACCTAAGGATGTTTCAAAGTTAGTTTATAGTGCTAAGTTTTTGACTGAAAGCCAGAGCTAACTCATTAGAATATATTTTCTTTGTGCTATGAGTTCTATGTAATATGTACCTATGAAATTCTGAAAGCAATATTAGGATGCAGTTCTTCTTGTTAGTTCTCATTTTTATATTTGGAAATGTGGGCTTCAGAAAAGTTTAATAGCTTTGCCATATTAAAGTGTCTTTGAAGTAACTTTTACTGACTACCAACTAACATATAAGCAAGATATTTCAAGGAATTTGATTTATATAGTATTCTCTTCTAAAGTATGAGTGGAAGTTATGACTGTTTTTGACCAATTATATATGGAAATAATGAACAGTATCATTTATTATAATACATTTATTTTGAACAAATTATCTTGAGTAGACTGAGCCTAATGGAGCTGAGACTCTGAAAGGAAGACAGAAAGTTTCACCCAAGAAAATATTTTATCTTCTGTACTTTAGAAACCGCTGAATTCTCCATCTACAATGAGTTGACTGCTATCAAATACTTCACAAGGCAACATATCCCAGTCAACTTTTGATTGTGGCATTGGAAGAAAAGAAATAAAGGATTTGGTCATTGATACATGGTCTCCTGAATCACAGGTCCTTGAAGACATGTACAAGTGATGCTTTCACTCACTAAGTTTGTCAGAATTTTGCAATAGAAAAGTGTTGGAGTGATAAATATAACATGAATCTCAACCCATGTTAAGAGAATATGAGCCTCCCCCTCTGGTAAATATAAAAAATAACCACAAACCCTCACTAGCCAGCATAGACGAGTCATGTGACCTTACTGGGGTAATTCATAAAACACTTTAATCAACTTTTTATTAATATCAATAGCAATAAGAAGTAAGCAACTCGTCAAACTAAGATTCTCTGTCTGGAGCATCAGATTTTATTGTATGATAACTTTTATAACTGGCGCATATCACCACTCTCTACTTGGCATCAGTGAGTAATCTTCCCTATCCAAGTTCCAAACCACATGTAAAGATCCCCACATGATTTGGATAAACTTTGTACTGTCTCCTTCTAACTATAAAAACAAATTTAATCACACTTCCATTAATACCTGCCATTAAGAAACAGGCAGCTTCTAATCTCTACCTCTGTGGCTAGGAGCAGCGTGTACTTTCCACAGCAGGGGACCTGAGACTGTCACTGCCTGTTTTTTTTTTCCTTGTTATTTCTGCACTAGGGACATCATGTGACTCACATGACCCTGGCCCCCTCTTAGTTATAAAATAAAACTTTTTAAAGCTGAAAATATTTAATGTTTAGTGGATTCTTGCCTAACATATTGGTTTCCCACTTGTACTGGTAAAAAAATAAAGTGCACTAATTTATTTCTGCAGCTCCATGCTGGCCCCCATGGTACTCTCTAACCCAGGCTGTCCGCTAGCTGTTTCATTGTGGCCCCTTGTCACACTGCTTTGCTTTCGTTCACAGTTCCCTTGGCAGGTTGCTACCATGCAAGGCATACACATCCCTGGTGGGCTTGGTGCATCCCAACACTGCACCTTACCTTGAACTCAATTAACTCGCCACATGAAAGAACACATCACACAACCTCTGATCCGATTGATAAGATATAATTTGCCCATCTAGACAGCACAAAATTCTGTACACACCCATTCCTTACAAATATTTATAATCCGTATAAGAGCAGAGAAGAATCTTAACATTTGCCACCATGTTTTCCAGCTCCTTCTATGATAAGGTTTTGCAACCTGTTACATTAGTGAAAACTTATCAATTCTTTAAGACATCTTGTGGAGTTTTATGATCTCTTTTATATAGAATTTTAACATACGTAGATCAGGATATTTTGACTTCTTTTCCTATTTATGTCCCTTTTATTTCATCATCTTTTCTTATTGTTCTAGTTATGGTTTCAAGAACTATGTTAAACCAGAATGTAGAGACTGGATCCTGACTATAGATTTTTTTTGGATATTTTTCCTCTTAGCATGATATTCACTGTCAGTTTGTTCTATTCTCTCACTTGACTAGTGTCCACTGTGAGTTTTATCAGGGTAGGATGGTGGATTTTCTTAAATGCTTTTTCTCTACATTTTGAGATGGTCATGCAATGTCAGATTTTGAGTCCACTGGCATAATTATTTACAGTTATTGATTTATATATTTCAAAACATTTCTAAATTTTTGGAATGAGCCCAATTTGACTGTGGAAAGTGACGTCTTTAATGTGAACTCGTTCTTAAATTATACAAGTATTTTAATATCTGTGCTCATAAGTAGGACTAGGCTTTACTTTTCTTTATTTGTTTTATCAATTGATTTGGATATTGGGATAATGTTTCCTTCATAAAATGTGATTGGAAGACCAGCAGTCTCAACTAACCTGACACTAGGAAGCTCCGAGAGACTGAGCGGCATACATGGGTTGTTACAAGGTCCCCAACATATATATATATATATATATATATATATATATATATATATATATATATATATGAGGGTTATTTGTCTAACCCTCCAGAAACTTGAGGCTCCAGGGAAGGTGGAGGCCTGGGGGGAGCACCATCTCAGAGGCAATGGGCAGGAGGAATGGGATGAAAATTGTTGGAGGGCGACTGGGAAAGGGCAAGAAGTAGAATGTAAATAAATAAAACAATGTTTTTTAAAAAGTGATTGGGAACTTTAGAAGTATCACTTCTTTTTATATTTTAGGTAGTGATTTGAGTGGTATTTGTGTCAACTCCTTTTAACATTTGGTAGAGTTCTTCTCTGGCAAAAGACTAATACTTACACACTATTGATGCGCGTGATATCTCTATCCATATAATAAATCATTCTGAAAGTTCATCATAAAACTAGAAATAGTACTACCAAATTACACAGCTATAACACTCCTGGGCATACAGTTACACCACTCTTTATTCTGTGATAGAGCTGTTAGCATATTCATGGTCTTTGCTGAACTAATCATGATCTCTACTGAATTGAAGAATCTTAGGGGTCTATCAGTTGATGACTAGGTAATGAAAATATAGTAACTCTATGCAAAGGAACATTACTCAGCTATAAAGAAGGATGAAATTATGAAATGTTCTGATAAATGGATGTCAATGGAAAAATTATACTGAGAAATAACCCAAATTGAGGACTATGAACGTAATGTACTGGCTCTCATGAAGAGATGTTGGGTGCCACAGATTAATAGGCTTGTATGTTTAAGTTGTAGTATTTAAAAAGCCGGGAAATTTAAAATAGCTTATTGTTCAATGTCAAAATGGAGCAAGGTAAAATAACACAGGTAAATTGAAAATACAGGGGGGTACGTAGGCAGGGATAGGAAGGTAGAAAGAGACGACAAGAGAATGGAGAAGAAGGTTAAACAAAATGTAGAAAATAACCTAAAAGTAAGCCTTTTAACATGGAAGTCAACTAGAATATATAAATTAAAATATAGTTTGAGGGAAATATGTTACATATAGAAAAAAGTAAGGATATCTATGAAGTTAACAGGACTTGGTACAAACAAATTCAAATTACTATTCAGGACTCTGCAACACAATACATGAGACCAAGTAATTCAGCAGAACAGAAACTTAAATCTCCACATTCCATTGATCAAAATGTTTCCAGTGCTTCTTTTATTTTCTTTTTCTTCCTTCCTTCCTCTCTCTAGTTCTTTCCTTCTTTCTTTCTTTCTTTTCTTTTCTTTTCTTTCCTTTCTCTTCTTTTTTTCTCTTTTCCTTTCTTTTCTTGAACATAGCATTCTCCCAAGAGAGGTAATGGATTCCCTCAAGATGAAAAGGGTGGAAGCGAAAAGGGAAAATAAATAAATGAACAAACACCTCCCTGAGTGTGTTTTATGCTGGTTTCCTTCTTTTAAGTACAGAAAGTTTATATTTCAATGTAAGTTTTAGAGAGTTAAGTAAAAACAAGCTCAGGAGTAAGAGATAAGCAATAGTAATGATATTGGGCATAGTCTACTCTTTTTATTAATATTCACTTCTCATCCTGCTCACTGTTCCCCTCCAAGTCACCCCCAACTACAATCCTTCTCCTTATCCCTTCTCTTTTTAGCAGGTGCCCCCTCCCACTTGGTATCCCCCCATGCTGGCACACCAAGTTTCTTTGAGAATAGGAACACCCTTTTCTTCTGAGACCAGACAAGGCAGCCCAGCTAGAAGACCACACCCCACAGAAAGGCTACAGCTTTTGGGATAGCCCTAGCTCCAGTTGTTCAGGACCCACATGAAGACTAAGTTACATATCTGCTACATATGTGTGGGGAGAACTAGGTACAGCCCATTTTTGTTCTTTTGTTGAGAGTTCAGTCTGTGAGAGAGGCAAGAGTCCAGGTTAGATGACTTTACTGGTCTTCCTGTGAAATTAATATCTCCTTCAAGACCCACAATCCTTCCCTCTATTCTTACATAAGAGTCTCCAAGTTCCATCCACTGTTTGGCTGTGGGTGTCTGCATCAACCTCAGTCAGCTTCTGGGTGGAGCCTAGCAGAAGGCAGACATGCTAGCCTCCTGTCTACAAGCATAAAAGAGTATAATTAATAGTGTCAGGAAATCTTGCTTGCCATTGAGATGGGTCTCAAGTTGGGCTGTTTAATGATTGGTCGTTCTGTTAGTCTATGCTCCATCTCCTGTTCCTGCATTTCTTGTAGACAGAATAAATTTTGGGTCAAAACTTTTATGGGTGGTTTGGGGTCCCAATCACTCCACTGAGGTTGGAACTACAGGCTACAGAAGGTGACTTCTGCCATTTTCATATCTTCAATGCTGTGAGTCACAGCTAAAGTCACCCTCATTGATCCTTGGGTGCCTCCTTTGTCCCAGGTCCCTAGTAAATACTGGAGATGCCACCTCCACACCCTCACTCTCATCCAGTTGCAGATTTCCATTCATTCTCTTGGTCATCTGGTCATCTCTCCAATCCCTCCCCACATCTGATCCTGAAATCTCTATTCCCCTCTGTCTCCATTCTCCATTTCCATTCCCTTCCTCCATCTGCCTCTTATAACTATTTTATTCCCTCATCTAACTAGGTTTCGAGCATCCTTACTTGTACCTTCCTTTTTGTATATCTTCTGTGTGTCTGTGAAGTATATAATGGGTATCCTGTCCTTTATGTCTAACCTACAGTTATAAGTGAATACATATCAGGCATGACCTTTTGGTATTAAGTTAGCTCTCAGGATGATATTCTCCATTTCCACCCATTTGCCTGCAAAATTCATGATGTCTTTGTTTTTAATAGGTGAGTAGTATTCCATTGAGTAGATATACCACATTTTCTTTTATCCATTCTTCAGTTGAGGGACATATAAGTATTTTACAGCATCTAGCTATTACAAATAAAGTTGACAGAGGGCAAATATCCAAAATTTATAAAGAACTCAAGAAGTTAGACACCAACAACCCCAATAACCCAATTTAAAAATGGGCTTCAGAGCTAAACAGAATTCTCAACAGAAGACTCTCAAAGGGCCAAGAAGCACATAATGACATGTTCAAAGTCCTTACTTATCAGAGAAATTAAAATCAAAACAACTCTGAGGTTCTATTTTACACCCATTAGAGTGACTAAGATAAAAAATTCAAGATATATGGTATCTTCCAGGAAGCAGAAAACAACCCAGGTGTCCCACAACATAAAAATGGATACAGAAAATGTGGTTCATTAACACAATGGAATATTACTCAGCTATTAAGAATGAGGACATCCAGAATTTTACAGGCAAATGGATGGAACTAGAAAATATCGTCCTGAGTGAGGTAACTCAGACCCAAAAGGACATGCATACTATATTCTCACTAATAAGTATATATTACACCAAAAATGTACAGAATATCCAGGATACAGTCCACAGAATTCAAAAAGCTCAACAAATTAAAAGGCCTAAGTGAGGATACCTCAGTCCTACTTGGGAAGGAGAAGAAAGCGACCACAAAGTGGGAGGAAAGGAGGGACCCTGGAGAGAAAGGGGACAATGTGAGGCTTGGGGGTGTGGAACATGATCTGCTATGAGGAGCAGGAAAAGGACTGAGCCCTGAGGGACAACAGAAAGAATGGAAACAGGTAACCTTGGAAGGTTGGAGGTTGGGAGGACCATCCAGACTGTACCAGGCATTCCTGGTGAGAGATTCTCAGGACTCAAAGGGAGGAACCTTAGATAAAATGCCCTATAGTGGGGAGAGGGAACTTGTAGAGCCCAACTCCAGAAGAATAACATGGCATCAAGTAAAGGATGGGGTAGTTATCACACAATTAAAGCTCTGACCCACAGTTGTTTCTGTCTGAAAGAACTGCAAGGATAAAAAATGCAGAAGAGCCTGAGGAAAAGAAGGTCCAGCAATAGGCCAGAAGTGGGATCCAGCTCAAGGGGAGGCTCCAAGGTCTGACACTATTACTGAGGCTATGGAGCACTCACAAAAAGGGACCTATCATAACTGCCCTCCAAAAGACCCAACAAGCAGCTGAAAGAGTCAGATACAGATATTTGCACCCAACCAATGAAAAGAAGCAAAGCGGCTGAATCTTGGTTGAATTAGGGGAAAGCTGGAAGGAGGAGGGTAACCCTGTAGGAGGACCAACAGTCTCAATTCAACCTAAACTCCTAAGGTCTCTCAGAAAGTGGATCACGAACCAGGCAGCATATGCCAGCTGATATGAGGCCCCCAACACATATACAGCAGACGACTGTTAGATCCGGATTCAGTCAGAGAAGATGCACCTAGCCCTCAAGAGATTAGAGAACCAAGGGAGTTTGGAGGTCTAGTGGGGTAGCAGGGTGGAGACTGGGCGCACCCTCATGGAGACAGGGGTTGGGGAGGACAGAATGTGGAACAGTTGGAGGGTGGACCAGGTGGGGAATGAAATCTGTTAAAAAATATAATAAATAAAATAAATTTAAAAAAAATGAATCTTAGACTAAGAGAGAGTAGGGAAGAAATAAATATGTGTAAATCCAACACACACACACACACACACACACACACACACACACACACACACCATTCAAGAGATAACATACACTGATGAGGCTGATTTGTGTGAAACAATCAATTTGGCAGTTTCTTAGAAAACGGGGAATAGTTCTACCTTAAGACTCAGCTATATCTGGATATGTTCTCAGAAGATGCTCAACCATCCCACAAAGACACTTGCTCGACTATGTTTACATGGGTTTCTAATTTCACCTGTATAGTAGGTGTTGCTGAACTCAAACACTAAAAGTCAAAATGCTAGATAACATTACACAGATAGATGTTTCAAAATAAATATTGGACAAAACAAAGACGTTCAAACTATCATGACATTTCTTTTTTTTTTTTTTTTATTAACTTGAGTATTTCTTATATACATTTCGAGTGTTATTCCCTTTCCCGGTTTCCGGGCAAACATCCCCCTCCCCCCTCCCCTTCCTTATGGGTGTTCCCCTCCCAACCCTCCCCCCATTGCCGCCCTCCCCCCACCAGTCTAGTTCACTGGGGGTTCAGTCTTAGCAGGACACAGGGCTTGACATTTCTTTATGGACCACTAGGCTTGTCTGATTATTTTGTCTGTGTTTTTGTTTTCCTTGTACTTCTTCTGAGATACATTTGTAAACTGTTTATTGATGCCAGATACAAATGGGAAGTGATATTTGTTTTTGGTACTGGCTCATTCTTACCTTACTTGAGTGATCTTGGAGACCTCTTCAGTTTCATTCGTAGCACTGGGGATATTCACTGAGGTGAAGTTAAATCTATTAACAGTGGCAGGAAAGAAGGTAGTATTAATCTTCATAAATTTCTTAAATATTGATTCTTTTCTATTATCAGTCAAAGACAAGCTAAGGTTGGCTATCTGAATCTTTGACCATAAGAGAAAATCTCAGAGGCTCTTAATTTATCAGAGTATAGATAATTCTATTTTCTATTAGATCATTAAATCCATACTCTTGTGCTGCAAATCCTGAATATGTAAGGAAGAATGAAAAAGTCAGATGACTTCAGATGGTATATACATATATAAACCAGATGATGGATGCCAATTGCAAACTAAACTATCAGAAAAAGAAGATGGTTCTCTGCCTTGATACATGCCTCTCATTGAAGAAGCCTGGCTTTAAAAAGCAACATCATTTTAAATTTGTCTCTTCCATCTTCTCTCCCTTATAAATGCATCAGTGCCTCTCCCAAGAATTTCGAAACATTAATCCTCTTGTCAGCTTCCTCTCCAAACACACATTCCAGAGAGCTGCTAATTTAATTTTCACTCTGTTTAGTTTCATTTCTTCCTTCGTGGGATTCCTGTTTGAACGAGCTTTTAACAGTCTCCTCTGGCATATGGCACATATGCTTGTGGAATAGGGAACTAGCTTGAGTACAACAGGAATAAAAATAAACTGCACAGATCTGAACTCCAAACTGTTTGGGAGGTCTTCAATGGTGGTGCCACTTTTGTTTTCTGTCTTTCATTCTCTTGCTTGCACATGTCACCAATTCTTGTTTGGAATCAGAGATAAAATCCTCTCAAATATACAATGACTCCAAAAAAAGAAAGAAAGAAAGAAAGAAAGAAAGAAAGAAAGAAAGAAAGAAAGAAAAAAGATGACATTGTTCCCTAAGTTTTAGAATGAAGCAAGCACTATGAGCTTTGAAAATTTCTTCACCTCAAGAGATTTGCAGAACCGCCCCCCGCCCCCCTTCAAAACCCATAGCAAAGGAGGAGACTCATTGGTTTTTGCCTCCCTAATGGAGGAAATCGGCAACTTCTTTTTGACATTGTGTTATAAAAGAGACAAACAGGAAACAGCAGACCACATACTAAAGAGTAAAAGCCCCCAAAGCCAAATATTTATGTCTCAGCTACTCAAGAAGCTATGGAAATAAAATGGAATTTTCTACTGAAATCCCTTTGGCATTATATTCCTGCCGAATGTTTTCAAAACACACTGAGCAGTCTTCATCCCTAGAGATTGGCTTTCTGTCTTGATTTATGTGTTTACACATGTTCAACTACTCATTGTATGGTCTATTATAAAACTAAACTCAGACCATGCACATGGCTTGGAGTCCAGGTGATCCACGGAGTGATTCAAGATGTGGGTGCGGAATGCTTTGGTGTCTAGATTTTCTTTCAGTCTGTGTGGTAACAGTGGGGAATATATAAACAACAGAAAGGGAGGGAGAATAGATATAGAGTGATTTTGGGGGGTGGGGCTTGAAAGTTGCTAACCCATTTTTGGGATTCTGACATATCTGCACTTCCTTTTCTGGATGATAGTCAATCCGAAATTCAAATAACCAATTTTGTACTAACAAAGCAAGGAGTAGGCATAACAATTGATGATATTTATCTACGTATCTTTCTAAGTTTGATTATGGTGAAAAGACAAGAATTTAAACAACATGTAAGCCACTGAGAAGAATGAGGCTATCTTGTTTGCTAAAGCTTCCAAGCCACTATAACTGTGGCAGAGGCTTTAAGGAGAAGATGGGAAGTTACTAAGGATGAGAGGAATTTCAGCTTCAAGAGGATGAAGGGAACAGGGATGGACATATGGACTGAGAATCTGTGTATGCTGGAAAATAACACTTGTCCTGCGCTATGGATAAGAAGCAGAAACTCTTAGGGTTTTTAGTTAACTGGGTGAGAGGTTGCACACACGAATTCATTGCAGAGAACAGTTAATGGAACTATATATAGAAAACTGGCTATATCCTGCACAGTGGCAGTCACTTAAAAAGATGATGATCATTTTAAGTAAATCAAACTATTCTTTATGTACATAGAAAAAAGTTCCTTGCCTTCATAAAATAGAATATTAGGATAAGAGGGGGTGGGTGAATCTCACAGAAGATGAGGGAGAGGAAAATATAATCACAATACATTGTATACAATTTCAAGTTAAGAATTAAGGTTTCTGCTGTAAAATTTGCTACACTACAAGCATAGGGCTCAAGGGCAACTGAGATGATAACTCTTTAAGAGATATGCTGCATTGGAGGCCAGATTGCCTGAACTCCTGATTTGTTGGGGCAACTGCAATCGTTGGTTCAGTGTTTTTAAAAAACACTATATAAAAACAAAACAAAGAAAAACCCAAAACCCAAAGAACAACAAGAAAAAGTACCAATGCACACAGCCAATAATAAATGCTCCCACTAGCCACTCAGACATAACGTCATGTTGGAGAGAAAGGTGCTGGTGACATTTGAGAATTAAAAACTTTTAGGATGTTACCAAAACTGTTCTTCGGGGTTCAATCTGCTGGTTCCAAATAGAAGCTACTATGCAAAGCCCAGATTTGATTCATCTGGGTAAATGCTAACTCCTTTCTATTTGCATAGCATGTTCTCTGAACCAATTTCTATTGGAACTGACTTTATATTTGAGATTGGATATATTCAGGCAAGCTGATGTTTCTATCTGCAAAGAGAGGATTCACCCATAAATTGACAAACACCCATCTCAGCCACTAAGTCATCTCTATGGGCTGAGTGGGTTTGAGGTCACAGATCACACCTATTGCAGAATGCAATATGTTTGCTAATACATTTTTAGGCTCCATTTATCTGGCTAAAGATACAAAATCATTACTTTTTTGGATAATGTCTTACCTAATGGGAAGGATAGAGAGTGATTTCAGTAAGGTGCTTTGAAGAACATTTGATATTTGAGGGGGAAATGGTGGAATTGAATCACCTAAATTTTCTGATGTGCTTAGCAGTATAATATTGATGGATACTGTCTTACACACATCTCATACATAAGCATGTGTAACTTTATGTGTTTTGTGAGTTCCAAATTATTATTTCTTTGGCATCAGAGAAACAAAGTTTACTGCCTGAGGGGAAAAAAAAACATCTAATAATCACAAATGGTTTTCCAATGACAGGGAGAAGTGAGAGGACCAATAACATTTGATGCTGCACTACTTGAAGCTGTGTGATGATTATTTGATAATTTATGAACAGTTGACCTCCTTTCAATAGAGATGTGCCAAAAAGAGAACACTGTAATTCTGGATGTGAGGTAAAGTGCACATAATGCTTCATTATTTGTACTATGCATTTTATATCGTTTGCTATGCAAAAGAACATTATGAACCCAACTGAGGAAGTGTGATATCTGTGTATATGTGTACTTGTATAGTATATGTGTAGGGGTGTAAGTGTAGCTGTATGTGTGAGGGTTCATATATAGTGGGTGCTATATTATATAGCTATATATATTTATGTGGGTTTGTGGGCTTGTAAAATGTGCCATGTGTATGTGTGTTTTTTGTATGTCAGTATGCATTTAGTATATGTTTTGTGTATATCTGTTTATGTATATGGTATTTGATATGTATATAACTATATGGTATGTGGTACGTATGAGTAGTATGTATTAAGTGCAACACATTATATGTGTGTTTCTGGTGTGTAAGTATGGTATATGTGTGTTTGTACAACATATAATTTTTGTACCGTGTGTACATATATACATACTTTGAAACACAAACATATATGGGTCATAAAAATTACAATCAGCGTGACAGAAATATTGTCATTTAGTCGAATTTGAGGATTAGGCCTACAGTTCCTTGGCTGCTTAGTAGTGGAACTGAGCCTTCTGTTTCCTACTTTAGTGATTTATCATTGCAGCAAATGTCCTTGTCTGTCCAGTAGTCTTAGATGCATGGTCCATGGGGCTATCATCTTCCTGTCATTTTTTGACATGAAATGGTATCTCTCTGTTGATCTAAAGTAATCTTTATGAACTGACATACTTATCAAAGTGTTCAAGATGGATGCAAAGAACTATGAGAAACATACAGGTATTATTCCTCAAATGTTAGAAGAGACAAGGCAACGGAAAATGAGAGCACCTAGCCCCAGTAACTGAGAGTACTCACCTTGAAGAACCCAAGACCTGCTGATTAAAAGGTGATTGTTGTGGAGAAAAGCAAGCCAAATACTGAGTCAAAGGTTTATCTGATTTTTTCCATCTTTTGAACTCAGCAAGTTGAAAAGAGAAATTTGTAACATAAGTCAGTTTTGTGTGTTGTTTGTACTGTTTATAATGAAAAGGAGTGGGAAAGAGAGAGAAAAGTTGTTTTGAAAATGAATTTCATAATTTCATTTTCTCTTATAAAAAGTCTTCAGATTCAGTAAGAGATACTGACAAGGGTCTTGTGTAATTCAAGCATTTGTTGTCTCTCTGTGCATATTCAGACACTGTGAAGAATAGGTGGAAATTCATGTACGTTAGAAGATATTGGTAAAGGATTCTTCAGGTACAGTTAAATACCTTCAAATTATTCTGAAATAATAATTCCAGTGGATGATATAACGGTTTCAGTGGATTTGTTATTCAAGGCACATGTTTAAAAGTTCCCAATTATACTGTGTAAATTCATGAATTGTGTTGTATGAAAAGCTTAATAAATCCAATAATTCTAAAAATTAAATTCTAAAATTAAAAATACTTCACACATGAGTATTGTACATGTATTTAAATGCTTGAAGGAGCAACTAGATTCCATTGTCAAAACCAAGAAATTTATTAGTGCAAAATAATGTGAGCTTCATCTATCCTGTCCCATAAGGGAAAAATAGAAGATCAGGAAGTTGCTGAACACAGACAAGATTCACATTACACTTGAGAAAATTTAATCTTAAGAAACTCATCTTATAAAGTGTGTTCATTAATGCTACCTTATGCTCTAAAGGAAGACTTTATATCTTCAAGGATTTTTGTTTTTTGCCAGACAGTGATGAAAATGCAATAAGAAAAATAAGAGGAGGAAGTATCTATAATAATTATTTCTAGGTGTCATTTTGAATGAATTGTGGCATGCCTAAATCACACAAAAAGAATTATTTCATTGTGAATCTATGAAGGTGTGACTTCAGGAAATTGACATATGGATTTGTGATTTAGATAGGATAGTGCTGGCCCCAGTGAAGGCAGGCAACCCGTAATTGTTTTCTAGTGCACATAGATGAATAACATCAAATCTCTCTGTTTCTCTCTGTTTCTCTGTGTCTCTGTGTCTATTTGTTTCTGTGTCTCTGTTTCTCTGTTGCCTCTCTGTCTCTCTCTGTGTCTCTATGGCTCTCTCTCTCTCTCTCTCTCTCTCTCTTTTCCTCTCTTCCTTTTTTTCTGGAGTTAATCTACATCCTTATCTTAGTTTTGGGCATGACAATTCCAGTGTCCCATCATTTATCTGTAGTATTCGTACAAATTCTCCTAAGTTTTCCAGATCTTTATCCTTAGAGTTAGAACCAAATCACGAGCTCTCAATGCTGATGTTTAAAATTCAAACACATTTTGGACATACTTTCTTAGATTTCTAGATTGCCATTATCTTATTAGGATTAATCACAATAATCATATCTATCATATCACTCAAGTATTTACCTCTATGCTATTGTTCTATCATACATCTACCTATCAATCTATCATTGATCTATTCACACATTTTTCTCCATGCATCCATAAATTCATACCTCATATTAGTTCTCTCTTCTGAAGGAATCTTAACAAATATAGTCTATCTGCTCAAAAGGTCTGCAGAATTTTCAAACTGATACATATATCCTAATAATATATTTAAAACTATTAATTTTTTCATACATTAAAAAAACCAAAGGAATTATATATACTGTCAAAAACAGATGATTTATGCAGAAGAACATACTACATAGTTTTTGTTTTTTGCTGAACATATTAACTAACATCCAACATACTCTGAAGGGACCAGCGCTCAAACAATGTTTCTATAGTTTAGGAAGAAGTCATACCCTATTCCTTCAGAAAATGCTTTAGTCCTTCTTAGAATGAAGATACAAAATACTGATGGGAGGAAATACAGGGACAAAGAGTGGAGCAGGGACTGAAAAAAAAGGTGATCCAGAGACTGCCCCACCTGGGGATCCATCCCATATGCAGCCACCAAACCCAGCCACTATTGCTGATGTCAAGATGTGCTTGCTGACAGGAGCCTGATATGGATGTCTCCTGAGAGGCTCTGCCAGAGCCCTACTGATACAGATGAGGATGGTTGCAGCTAACCACAGGGACTCTAATGGAGGAATTAGAGAAAGGACTGAAGGAGCTGAAAGGGTTTTGCAACCCCGCAGGAAGAACATCAATATCAAACAACCAGATGCCCCAGAACTCCTGGGGTCTAAACCACCAACCAAAGAAGCAGAGAGTGGCATTGTCTGGCATCAATAGAAGGAGAAGCCCTTGTTCCTGTGAAGGTTTATTTCGCCAGGGTAGGGGAGTGCCAGGGTGTGGAAGTGGGAGTGGGTGGAAGGAGTGATATCATCATCATAGAAGCAAGGGGAGGAAGGAAAGGAAATGGGGGAGGGGAAATGGAAGAGGGGAAATGGGGATAATATTTGAAATGTAAATATATAAAATAACCAATAAAATAAATTAATAAAAATATAAAAAAGAAAATTGGACACTTGCAACAGTTGTGTCAGGTTGCCTCTAAGCATATTTAATATAATAAATAAAAATGGTACTTGTCCTTTTGTTTCTTCTGCCTCATGCCTCATTATTCTATTCATTCCATAAGAGAGACTCAAGAGGTAATTCATAAAGAATATTAGTGCTTCTCAAAAATGTAATCTTTTGAAAAGAAACAAGAGGCTGTAGATCCTGCATAAACAAGAATGTAGGTATACATAATATTAACTATAAGGAGGTCTTTTGACTAGCGTCTTGAATAGCAAAATATATTGGGTCAAAGCAAAAGAGATGTAAACAAATAACAGACATTACAAAATAATAATTTATCATCATTATTTCAATTATTATAGTAAGTACCCCATAACAATGTGATATTAGCAATCATAGAAACACTGCAAAGTACACAGGATATGTTAGTAATCAATTCTAAAAGATTTCTGTACAAGTAAACTATTCTAAAAATTTTGATGGAATAAAAATATTAAAAATTCTATTAGGTCCAAGCAGCATTAATTTTGGGCACATAACTCACAGATTTGTCTGACTGTGTTATCTAAGATATGTTGCAAAAAGCAGTAAAAGAGTTAGTATTCAGAGTTATTTCCAACTGAAAATAACCCCATTTCCCTAACATATAATAAATGTAAATGGTACAGTATATCTGAAAGAACAAATAATTATATGATCTTAGTTATTAAAATAAAGATAAAGGCAATGAACACCAGTAAATACATGGACAATTGTGGTTACTTTTGTGGGAAATTCACTGGGATAGAATGTGACATTTTAGGCCTACAGGCACTGGTAATGTCCTGATAATTGACCTGAGTTCTGATTCCTAGTGGATTCATAATGAAAATTTATCAGTGTAGTCTTATTATCTGTGCATGTTTAATAGAATACACCAATAAAATGTTTCTCAAAATACTTTGTATCATACCAATACAATCTTAAATTATGGCTACACTAGTACAGGATAAAAATTGAAATATTCCCCAACTCACTTACAGGACAAATATCAAGATTTGTTTAAAAAAATATTTTCCAGTACCATGCATTGACGCCAAAAGAAACATAATAAAGACACAGGAATCTTGAGCATAACATGGAGAGAGTGGCTGTATCTTATTCGATGTTGAGGGAGATTTTTCAGTCTTATTTTCTCCCAGAAAACTTAGAAGACCAATAAAATCTGTATAATGGTGTGTTTATCTGAATTAAATGTAAGCTTTCTTTTGATGTTAGCAAAGATTTTTTTTTCTTTTTTTCTTTTTTTTATTAACTTGAGTATTTCTTATATACATTTCAAGTGTTATTCCCTTTCCCGGTTTCCGGGAAAACATCCCCCTCCCCCCTCCCCTCCTTATGGGTGTTCCCCTCCCAACCCTCCCCCCATTGCCGCCCTCCCCCCATAGACTAGTTCACTGGGGGTTCAGTCTTAGCAGGACCCAGGGCTTCCCCTTCCACTGGTGCTCTTCCTAGGATATTCATTGCTACCTATGGGGTCAGAGTCCAGGGTCAGTCCATGTATAGTCTTTAGGTAGTGGCTTAGTCCCTGGAAGCTCTGGTTGCTTGGCATTGTTGTACTTTTGGGGTCTCGAGCCCCTTCAAGCTCTTCCAGTTCTTTCTCTGATTCCTTCAATAGGGGACCTATTCTCAGTTCAGTGGTTTGCTGCTGGCATTCGCCTCTATATTTGCTGTATTCTGGCTGTGTCTCTCAGGAGCGATCTACATCCGGCTCCTGTCGGTCTGCACTTCTTTGCTTCATCCATCTTGTCTAATTGGGTGGCTGTATATGTATGGGCCACATGTGGGGCAGGCTCTGAATGGGTGTTCCTTCAGTCTCTGTTTTAATCTTTGCCTCTCCCTTCCCTGCCAAGGGTATTCTTTTTCCTCATTTAAAGAAGGAGTGAAGCATTCACATTTTGATCATCCGTCTTGAGTTTCGTTTGTTCTAGGGATCTAGGGTAATTCAAGCATTTGGGCTAATAGCCACTTATCAATGAGTGCATACCATGTATGTCTTTCTGTGATTGGGTTAGCTCACTCAGGATGATATTTTCCAGTTCCAACCATTTGCCTACGAATTTCATAAACTCGTTGTTTTTGATAGCTGAGTAATATTCCATTGTGTAGATGTACCACATTTTCTGTATCCATTCCTCTGTTGAAGGGCATCTGGGTTCTTTCCATTTTCTGGCTATTATAAATAAGGCTGCGATGAACATAGTGGAGCACGTGTCTCTTTTATATGTTGAGGCATCTTTTGGGTATATGCCCAAGAGAGGTATAGCTGGATCCTCAGGCAGTTCAATGTCCAATTTTCTGAGGAACCTCCAGACTGATTTCCAGAATGGTTTTACGAGTCTGCAATCCCACCAACAATGGAGGAGTGTTCCTCTTTCTCCACATCCTCGCCAGCATCTGCTGTCACCTGAGTTTTTGATCTTAGCCAATCGCACTGGTGTGAGGTGAAATCTCAGGGTTGTTTTGATTTGCATTTCCCTTATGACTAAAGATGTTGAACATTTCTTTAGGTGTTTCTCAGCCATTCGGCATTCCTCAGCTGTGAATTCTTTGTTTAGCTCTGAACCCCATTTTTAATAGGGTTATTTGTTTCCCTGCGGTCTAACTTCTTGAGTTCTTTGTATATTTTGGATATAAGGCCTCTATCTGTTGTAGGATTGGTAAAGATCTTTTCCCAATCTGTTGGTTGCCGTTTTGTCCTAACCACAGTGTCCTTTGCCTTACAGAAGCTTTGCAGTTTTATGAGATCCCATTTGTCGATTCTTGATCTTAGAGCATAAGCCATTGGTGTTTTGTTCAGGAAATTTTTTCCAGTGCCCATGTGTTGCAGATGCTTCCCTAGTTTTTCTTCTAGTAGTTTGAGTGTGTCTGGTTTGATGTGGAGGTCCTTGATCCACTTGGACTTAAGCTTTGTACAGGGTGATAAGCATGGATCGATCTGCATTCTTCTACATGTTGCCCTCCAGTTGAACCAGCACCATTTGCTGAAAATGCTATCTTTTTTCCATTGGATGGTTTTGGCTCCTTTGTCAAAAATCAAGTGACCATAGGTGTGTGGGTTCATTTCTGGGTCTTCAATTCTATTCCATTGGTCTATCTGTCTGTCTCTGTACCAATACCATGCAGTTTTTATCACTATTGCTCTGTAATACTGCTTGAGTTCAGGGATAGTGATTCCCCCTGAAGTTCTTTTATTGTTGAGGATAGCTTTAGCTATCCTGGGTTTTTTGTTATTCCAGATGAATTTGCAAATTGTTCTGTCTAAATCTTTGAAGAATTGGATTGGTATTTTGATGGGGATTGCATTGAATCTGTAGATCGCTTTTGGTAAAATGGCCATTTTTACTATATTAATCCTGCCAATCCATGAGCATGGGAGATCTTTCCATCTTCTGAGGTCTTCTTCAATTTCTTTCCTCAGTGTCTTGAAGTTCTTATTGTACAGATCTTTTACTTGCTTGGTTAAAGTCACACCGAGGTACTTTATATTATTTGGGTCTATTATGAAGGGTGTCGTTTCCCTAATTTCTTTCTCGGCTTGTTTCTCTTTTGTATAGAGGAAGGCAACTGATTTATTTGAGTTAATTTTATACCCAGCCACTTTGCTGAAGTTGTTTATCAGCTTTAGTAGTTCTCTGGTGGAACTTTTGGGATAACTTAAATATACTATCATGTCATCTGCAAATACTGATATTTTGACCTCTTCTTTTCCGATCTGTATCCCTTTGATCTCCTTTTGTTGTCTGATTGCTCTGGCTAGAACTTCAAGAACTATATTGAATAAGTAGGGAGAGAGTGGGCAGCCTTGTCTAGTCCCTGATTTTAGTGGGATTGCTTCAAGTTTCTCTCCATTTAGTTTAATGTTAGCAACTGGTTTGCTGTATATGGCTTTTACTATGTTTAGATATGGGCCTTGAATTCCTATTCTTTCCAGGACTTTTATCATGAAGGGGTGTTGAATTTTGTCAAATGCTTTCTCAGCATCTAATGAAATGATCATGTGGTTCTGTTCTTTCAGTTTGTTTATATAATGGATCACGTTGATGGTTTTCCGTATATTAAACCATCCCTGCATGACTGGGATGAGGCCTACTTGATCATGGTGGATGATTGTTTTGATGTGCTCTTGAATTCGGTTTGCCAGAATTTTATTGAGTATTTTTGCGTCGATATTCAGAAGGGAAATTGGTCTGAAGTTCTCTTTCTTTGTTGTGTCTTTGTGTGGTTTAGGTATAAGAGTAATTGTGGCTTCATAGAAGGAATTCGGTAGGGCTCCATCTGTTTCAATTTTGTGGAATAGTTTGGATAATATTGGTATGAGGTCTTCTATGAAGGTTTGATAGAATTCTGCACTAAACCCGTCTGGACCTGAGATCTTTTTGGTTGGGAGACCTTTAATGACTGCTTCTATTTCCTTAGGAGTTATGGGGTTGTTTAACTGGTTTATCTGTTCCTGATTTAACTTCGATACCTGGTATCTGTCTAGGAAATTGTCCATTTCCTGAAGATTTTCAAATTTTGTTGAATATAGGTTTTTATAGTAAGATCTGATGATTTTTTGAATTTCCTCCGAATCTGTAGTTATGTCTCCCTTTTCATTTCTGATTTTGTTAATTTGGACACACTCTCTGTGTCCTCTCGTTAGTCTGGCTAAGGGTTTATTTATCTTGTTGATTTTCTCAAAGAACCAACTTTTGGTTATGTAGATTCTTTCTATGGTCCTTTTTGTTTCTACTTGGTTGATTTCAGCTCTGAGTTTGATTATTTCCTGCCTTCTACTCCTCCTGGGTGTATTTGCTTCTTTTTGTTCTAGAGCTTTTAGGTATGCTGTCAAGCTGCTGACATATGCTCTTTCCTGTTTCTTTCTGCA
The DNA here is from genome assembly GCF_021556685.1 of Rattus norvegicus. NCBI lineage: Eukaryota > Metazoa > Chordata > Mammalia > Rodentia > Muridae > Rattus > Rattus norvegicus. The sequence goes on along the minus strand of NC_141539.1, from coordinate 120,325,155 downwards.
GGCACTCAGCGCTATGAGTTTTCCTCTTAGCACAGCTTTCATTGTGTCCCATAAGTTTGAGTATGTTGTATCTTCATTTTCATTAAATTCTAAAAAGTTTTTAATTTCTTTCTTTATTTCTTCCTTGACCAGGTTATCATTGAGTAGAGCATTGTTCAATTTCCACGTATATGTGGGCATTCTTCCCTTATTGTTATTGAAGACCAGTTTTAGGCTGTGGTGGTCCGATAGCACGCATGGGATTATTTCTATCTTCCTGTACCTGTTGAGGCCCGTTTTTTGACCAATTATATGGTCAATTTTGGAGAAAGTACCATGAGGAGCTGAGAAGAAGGTATATCCTTTTGCTTTAGGATAGAATGTTCTATAAATATCCGTTAAGTCCATTTGGCTCATGACTTCTCTTAGTCTGTCGACATCACTGTTTAACTTGTTTCCATGATCTGTCCATTGATGAGAGTGGGGTGTTGAAATCTCCCACTATTATTGTGTGAGGTGCAATGTGTGTTTTGAGCTTTAGTAAGGTTTCTTTTACGTATGTAGGTGCCCTTTTATTTGGGGCATAGATATTTAGGATTGAGAGTTCATCTTGGTTGATTTTTCCTTTGATGAATATGAAGTGTCCTTCCTTATCTTTTTTGATGACTTTTAGTTGGAAATTGATTTTATTTGATATTAGAATGGCTACTCCAGCTTGCTTCTTCTGACCATTTGCTTGGAAAGTTGTTTTCCAGCCTTTCACTCTGAGGTAGTGTCTGTCTTTGTCTCTGAGGTGTGTTTCCTGTAGGCAGCAGAATGCAGGGTCCTCGTTGCGTATCCAGTTTGTTAATCTATGTCTTTTTATTGGGGAGTTGAGGCCATTGATATTGAGAGATATTAAGGAATAGTGATTATTGCTTCCCGTTATATTCATATTTGGATGTGAGGTTATGTTTGTGTGCTTTCATTCTCTTTGTTTTGTTGCCATGATGATTAGTTTCTTGCTTCTTCTAGCGTATAGCTTGCCTCCTTATGTTGGGCTTTACCATTTATTATCCTTTGTAGTGCTGGATTTGTAGAAAGATATTGTGTAAATTTGGTTTTGTCATGGAATATCTTGCTTTCTCCATCAATGTTAATTGAGAGTTTTGCTGGATACAGTAACCTGGGCTGGCATTTGTGTTCTCTTAGGGTCTGTATGACATCAGTCCATGATCTTCTGGCCTTCATAGTTTCTGGCGAGAAGTCTGGTGTGATTCTGATAGGTCTCCCTTTATATGTTACTTGACCTTTTTCCCTTACTGCTTTTAATATTCTTTCTTTATTTTGTGCGTTTGGTGTTTTGACAATTATGTGACGGGAGGTGTTTCTTTTCTGGTCCAATCTATTTGGAGTTCTGTAGGCTTCTTGTATGTCTATGGGTATCTCTTTTTTTAGGTTAGGGATGTTTTCTTCTATGATTTTGTTGAAGATATTTACTGGTCCTTTGAGCTGGGAGTCTTCACTCTCTTCTATACCTATTATCCTTAGGTTTGATCTTCTCATTGAGTCCTGGATTTCCTGTATGTTTTGGACCAGTAGCTTTTTCCGCTTTACATTATCTTTGACAGTTGAGTCAATGATTTCTATGGAATCTTCTGCTCCTGAGATTCTCTCTTCCATCTCTTGTATTCTGTTGGTGAAGCTTGTATCTACAGCTCCTTGTCTCTTCTTTTGGTTTTCTATATCCAGGGTTGTTTCCATGTGTTCTTTCTTGATTGCTTCTATTTCCATTTTTAATTCCTTCAACTGTTTGATTGTGTTTTCCTGGAATTCTTTCAGGGATTTTTGTGATTCCTCTCTGTAGGCTTTTACTTGTTTATTAATGTTTTCCTGTGCTTCCCTAAGTGTGTTCATGTCTTTCTTGAAGTCCTCCAGCATCATGATCAAATATGATTTTGAAACTAGATCTTGCTTTTCTGGTGTGTTTGGATATTCCATGTTTGTTTTGGTGGGAGAATTGGGCTCCGATGATGGCTTGTAGTCTTGGTTTCTGTTGCTTGGGTTCCTGCGCTTGCCTCTTGCCATCAGATTATCTCTAGTGTTACTTTGTTCTGCTATTTCTGACAGTGGCTAGACTGTCCTATAAGCCTGTGTGTCAGGAGTGCTGTAGACCTGTTTTCTTCTCTTTCAGTCAGTTATGGGGACAGAGTGTTCTGCTTTCGGGCGTGTAGTTTTTCCTCTCTACAGGTCTTCAGCTGTTCCTGTGGGCCTGTGTCTTGAGTTCACCAGGCAGCTTTCTTGCAGCAGAAAATTTGGTCTTACCTGTGGTCCCGAGGCTCAGGTTTGCTCGTGGGGTGCTGCCCAGGGGCTCTCTGCAGCGGCAGCAACCAGGAAGACCTGTGCCGCCCCTTCCGGGAGCTTCAGTGCACCAGGGTTCCAGATGGTCTTTGGCTTTTTCCTCTGGCGTCAGAGATGTGTGTGCAGGGAGCAGTCTCTTCTGGTTTCCCAGGCTTGTCCGCCTCTCTGAAGGTTTAGCTCTCCCTCCCATGGGATTTGGGTGCAGAGAACTGTTTATCCGGTCTGTTTCCTTCAGGGTCCGGTGGTGTCTCTGGCAGGGGTCCTGCCGCTCCTGGGCCCTCCCCCACGGGAGCCCAGAGGCCTTATACAGTTTCCTCTTGGGCCAGGGATGTGGGCAGGGGTGAACAGTTTTGGTGGTCTCTTCTGCTCTGCAGCCTCAGGAGTGCCCACCTGACCAGGCGGTTGGGTCTCTCTCTCACCAGGTCTGGGAGCAGAGAGCTGCTGCGGGCCGGGATCCGAGGGTGTGGGACTTCCGGTAAACACAGAACGTGCCCGGTCCTAGAGAAATTCTGCTTCCGTGTGTCCCAGGCTCACCAGGCAGCTTTCTTGCACCAGAAAATTTGGTCTTACCTGTGGTCCCGAGGCTCAGGTTCGCTCGTGGGGTGCTGCCCAGGGGCTCTCTGCAGCGGCAGCAACCAGGAAGACCTGTGTCGTTAGCAAAGATTTTAATAAATTCTTGCAAATTAATACATTAAAGCATGGGCCAACAGATGACAGAATTGTTGACTTGATTGTGTCATAGGGGAAACTGAGAATCTTATTCCTTACATGACAATTGTCACACAGATTATAAATCATGCCTGCCCTGTGATTAGTGTTTTAGTCTCTGAGATTCCCCAAGGGTCTAGATTCATTAACTCTTTTGGAATTCCTGTGGATTTCCTATCAACTCTTGACTCTCAATTCTTACCCCATCTCTTCCATATGACTCCCCATGTTCTATCCAATGCTTGAATGTGGATCTTTACATCAGTTTCAGTCAGCTGATGTGTGGAGCTTCTCAAAGGATGGCTATGCTGGGCTCTTGTCTGTAAGCATGACAGAGTGTCTTTAACACAGTCAGGGCTCGGTGTTTGCCCATAAGATGGATTTGGGGTTGGGCCAGCAACTGCTTGGCCATTCCCTCAGTCTATGCTCCATCTTTCTCCCTGAATTTCTTGTAAAGAGGACAAATTTTGGGTGAAAAGTGTTAAGGATCATTTGGTATCCTTATCTCTCCACTGGGGTCCTGTCTGGCTATAGGAGATGGCCACCTCATATTTCATATCCCCACTTTGATGAGTCTCATCTATCTCAAGTCTCTGGCATGTCCTAGAAATGCCCCCACTCCCCACTTCTGTCCACCAGCTACAAATTTCCAGTAATTCTCCTGGCCTTCTGTCCTTCTGTCCTTTCTATTCTCATATGTGATCCAGAACTCCCCCCATGCCCTCTCCCACTCAGTTCCCTACCTATGTCAGCTTACTATGATTATTTTACTTCCCCATTCTAAATGAAAGTCAAGCTGTATTTTATAAACTCACATTGTCCATATCTAATGTTTGTTTACTTTATTTCATTTTATTATGTCAAACCTAAGGCATGGCCCATGATACGTGAACACTACCTCTTAGATACATGCACAGCACTATGATGGCACATTTGTATTAGTGTGTATTTATTGTATCAAAGGTCACATTTTATGATTTCTGAATATGTATATAATGAATTTTAGTCACACTCTTTATTCCTCTGTCTTGCTCCTCTTATTCGTTTGTACTTTCTTCTTCCACATGCTCAGTGCATCTTCTTTAATATTATGGCATTTCCCCCCATGGTTTTCACATGAGTGGCAATAATAATATGCATTTTTTGGATACTGTCATACTTGACTTATAATGATCTTCACTTACATACATTTTTCCAGAAACTGACATTATTATATTTCATTTTGTGGTTAGATGGTGTTCTACTGTATAAAGGTATCACACTTTATTCACACATCCCTCTTCTGTTGGGTACCTAGGGTCACAAAACCATGGACTGAAAGGTATCAGTAGAGTAAGTTGACTGATTTTTATGGCATACACTAAGGAGTTGTGTGGCTTAATCATGTGAAAGTTCTATGTATAATATCTTGCAAAATGGCAACACTGGTTTCCATAGTGACCAGGGTAATTTACATTTCACTTATAGTGTAGAAACTTACCCATCTACATCACATCTTCACCAAGATTTGCTTCTTGCTTTCCTCATGATTGTGAGTCTCCTGGGGTGAGGTCATATTAATTTTGATTTTTATTTCCCTTAGGGCTAAGGATAGAATACAGTCTTCATATACTGTCTATCCATACTTTGTTATTTCAAAGATAAATATTTCTACAACTATTGTTCTTTGGTGTGTTTATTTTTCTCGTTTAACTTTTTGTTGTCGTTTTTGAGGAATTTTGAATGGCTGAGAAGCACCGAAAAATGTTCAAAGTCCTTAGTAATCAGAGCAATGCAAACCATAATGACCCTGAGATTCCACCTCACACCAGTCAGAATGGATAATGTCAAAACCTCAGGTGACAACACGTGATGTGGAGAAAGAGGAACACTCCTCCATTGCTGGTGGGATTGCAAACTGGTACAACCACTCTGGAAATAAATTTGGAGTTTGCTCAGAAAATTGGGAATAGACCTACCTAAAGACCCAGAAATACCATTCTTGAGAATATACCCAAAAGATGCCCCACCAGGTTGTGGCACATGTTCCACTATGCTCATAGCAGCCTTATTTGTGATACTTAGAAGCTGAAAACAACCCAGATGTCCCATGACAGAAGAAAGGACACAGAAAATGTGGTTCATTTACATAATGTAATACTACTCAGGACATCCTGAGTTTTGCAGGCAAAAAGGTGGTACTAAAAAATATCGTCCTGTGTGAGGTAGCTCAGACCAAAAAGAACAAACACAGTATGTTAATAAATGGATATTTGCCAAAATATCCAATTTTAGGATTTCCACAGGAACACCAAGATAACAACCACTTGTATTAAAATATATGTGTGTAAGGTTAAAAATATGTGTATAAATCTCCATGGTTATATTCTGGTAACAAGTAAATTTTGTCATCACTAGAACTAATACAATTAATCTTACAAATCCAAGACATTAGACTCTGATTTTCACTAATGTACCTCATGGGTTAACTCATGTTTCTATCCTAGTCCCAATAGTAGAATATGCAAATATTCTAATTTCTTTTTCTTCACAGTGTTTATAATGTTATTATTTGCATTTGCTGTCTATGAATGTCATTAAAAACCTCCAAAGTTTTCTGGATGGATGAATGCTTAGTGATAGAAATGCTTTAGGTAACAGCCTAAGCTCTACCCGATTCTCAGAAGTAAAGAAGAGTTAGATAAGGCAGATAAAGAAGAGTGCCAGTTCTCAGTACAACTGAGTATAAAACTGAAAAGCACATGACTCAACCTTTTCATTTTAGATTAACATTCCTTCTCCCTATAGAATACATACTATAAATAGCAACATTAAGAGATCCAACGGAATGTGTTACATCTAATATTTGATGAAAATTATTGACATGTAGAAATAACAATAAAGTGAAATCTAAGCATGTAATAAAATTATTAGAATTATCAAACATGAGCATATGAATAATTATACTTAGTAACTTCAAGAAAATTGTTATTAGAATATGTAACTGCTTCCAAGAATTGAAACCAGTAAGATAGGATTAAGTGACCGTTCTATACATAAAAAGAAGGCAATAATTGAAAAATCAAAACCCATAGAGCTAAAAACATGGTTCAATAGCTGGGGCACCTGTTGTTTTTTCAAAGAACCAAGATTTGATTCACAGTACATAAACAGCACTTTTCCATCTGTAGCTCAGGTTTCCGTGTATTTGATGCTTTCTTCAAGCATCTATTGTCACCAGGCAAAGGTATGGTACACAGTCATACAGCCAGCCAAAACACTAGTGGCCACAATATATAAAAATAAAATAAAGATAAAATAATACTCCAAACTCAATATAGGAACTGAACAATTGTGTACAGACAAAAATTCAGTAATGGGAATATAAGGAAACAGGTAATATATATACCATAAGACTTAGGGATGGAAAAATGGCAGAGTTGAGGAAGAGAAGTAATGTTTTGCGAATTCCCAAATGATGTACAGATATATAGATATGTAGATATAGATATAGACATAAATTTAGACAATATTTAAAAATAAATGAAAAATAATACTATGAAAAATTTATAATTTATTTATCTTATAAAATGTGCTTCAATTTAAAAAGAATCTATATGCAAATAACTACAGCACACAGTATTAAATATAATTGATTTCCAATGTCAATGGAAAACTAATATCAAAAAGCAGAGAAACAAGGTTCATTTGATTAAGTCAACAAGAATTTGTACTTAACACCGCAAAAGAGACAGGCAATACTAGGATAGACTAAAAATAAATGGCTAGAAGAAGTCAATGTCATTACTGCAATTAAACTCCAAATAATGTAAGAAAATAATATTAAATTAGCAACAAGCATAAAGCATAATATACACGAAATAGGTGTCTCTCATCGTGGGGTCAAACTAAAGCAACTGCTGGAAACACATACATTAGGTCATGATGAATAATCTGAAATATAAATTAAAAATGTATGAAGGATTCAAACCCAATGTGGAGGGGTTGGGGATTTAGCTCAGTGGTAGAGCGCTTGCTTAGCAAGCGCAAGACCCTGGGTTCGGTCCTCAGCTCTGAAAAAAAAAGACAAAATAACAAACCCAATGTGGAGATCAATGGATTGGTATAGGCAAGTATAAACAACCAAAGACATGATGATAACGAGATTATGGAAAAAGAGTAATTTTCAACATAGTAGGCACAAAATCTGAGGAGTCTGAGAAAGGCAGGAGGAATATTAGAAAATGAAATTGTAAACTGTTGGGAAAATATATTATTTATATTATTTAGGAAACATGAAATAAATCCAAAAGTTAGACATTAAACTTAAAACACATTTATTAAGATTTCAATAGGGTAGGATATAATTCAGATGTTGTCATTTATATATTATGAAGCAAACCCATTAAATTGCATAGAAATAAATTCAAAAAGAAACTTGCAAATCTTTATCCATGAAATTAAATCTTAGAGAAAGGAACTAAGGAAACATAAACAGAATTTTTGCTGTACTCAAATGCTGGAAGAAGGCATTGGCAATTCATCCACTTTTTATTAATTGGAGCGTGGGTTCAAGGGAAAACCAAAGGAAAATTTAGCAGGTTTTAAATCACTCTCCCGTCTCCTTTCTATTTCTATGTGGGAACAAATAAGCTCATCTTAAAATGTGCATGAAAATGAAAAGGGCCAAAATAACCAATATAATCCTAAAGAATAACAAAGTTGGAAGAACTCTGCTATCAGATATCGAGGCTCGCACTAATGCAACGCAAATTAGGACCATGTGGCTTTGAACAATGATCGACATAGATCTCAATGGAAAAGAATAAATAGTCAAACATCAGATTCCTATGTCTGTAACTGCTAGACTTATAACCCAAGTTATACTCAAGGGCCATAGGGGAATAGTTGTATTCATTCTCTCTCTCTCTCTCTCCCCCTCTCTCTCTCTCTTTCTCTCTCTCTGTCTATCTCTGTCTGTGTGTGTGTGTGTATGTGTGTGTGTGTGTGTGTGTGTGTGTGTGTGTGTTGAGTGAATTGTATTAAACAAAAACTGAGACAAAAATTAAAAGTCCATATGGAAGAAAATTGAGTTTTCTCTTATAATTAACTCAAAGTGGAGAGAACACCTTCTTGACTTTGAGAGGAAGTGATACCTCACACAACACTTTAAAGGTTTAAAGACTTTCAACCTTGATCTAGAGCGATGGGTCTGTGGTTAAGAATAGCTGGTGCTTTCGCAGAGGATCCTGGCTCAGTTCCTTGCATCCACAGAGTAGTTTACATCCATTTTAATTCCAGTGCTGGATGATGTACTGCATTCTTCTGAGCTCCACAGGATCCAGGACATATGAAATACACATACATACAGGCAGGCAAAATACATGTAAAATATTAAATGAATTTTAACAATTAATGAAGTCAGAAGCACTAGCCGTGCGATGCAGTGATACCTGCTTATGAATATGAATCTCATTGATTACCCTGTAAACCAATAACTCATAAAATATTGAAAGTATCAATCATAAATTCTTAAAAAAAATTAAAGAACAAATGAGGCTTGCTTCTAATGGAACCTGAAGCACAACTTACAACTCCCTGATTTAGGGGCCCAGAATTAAAGTTTGAATTATTGAGTCACATTAAATAGGAATTCATTGCCATGAGTGGCTCTGAATGTGAGAACCATTAGGAGAACATCATCATCCAGATTCAGAATGGGAATCTTTGATGGTGGGTATGTTCAATGAGCTACTTTTTATATCTTTGTGAGCGTATGTGTGTGAGTGTATTTACACATGTGTTCATATACATGTGGATCACAAACAGTATCATGTGTCTTGGTCCCCATTTTACATTTGAGACAGAACCAATAAGTGAACCTGGAATTTGTAACTTTAGCTTCTTGGTTTGGGTGGCCAGAGCCATCTGTTTCCATCTCTGCAGTGCTGGGAAAGACATGTGCACTGTCAAGCCTTCCTTAGAGCATGGTTGCATGGATGAGAACTCAGCCCCTTATGCTTGCATGGCAAACATTTTACCTAGTCAGCCATCTCGTTGTCGCAGTTCCTGATCTTTAAATACCCAATCAAATTACTATACGACCTTAGCAGAGAACATCTGTAATTTCTAAATGCTGTTGAGACATTATACATATGTCCTTGATTATTCAAAGAACTTTGGTTTGATAATTGGATAATGAACTATCTGGAAGCAGAGAGCACAAATACGTTTTTCTTTTATCTGTAGCCTTGTTCATGCTCTTCATAGCACATAGTGTGTAGGCTGTATTTGTTTGAATATACAACTCCTTTATTTGATGAAAAAGCAAATAAGCAGCTTTATCAAATGCATTTGGGTCCACTAGCTGCTCACTGTGCTAGTCGGGGCAATAACCATACATTCAGCAACCAGTATGAAAAGCCTACAGCGTGGTAGCCATTACAGAGGATCAAGATTACTCAATTCCTGGCATAATCATGAAAAAAGGTTCTGCTATCATAGAGACTATATTGTTTAAAACAATCAGAAGTTCATCTTTGGTTTTTAACTTCAGTAATCACATACATATATATGATATAATCATATATATTATCATACACACATAAAATCATATTATCATATACATATCTGACTATATATTATATATCTAAATGCATGTATACCCATATAAATCCATATATATTATATATACACACAAACATATATATAAACATATATATACACACACATATGTGATTTGATTTGATGAATGTCTAGAGAGAAAAGTAGCATTTATTTATTCACTACACAATGTGAGAAATGAGAATATCCTGAAATATTTATATTTATCCTGAAATCAGGCTAAATTAGAGCCCGAGGAAAAAGCGAGTCATGTAGTGAAAAGAAAGTGGATTTGATACATATAACGAACTATTACTTTGAAACCTTCAATACAACTTACCAAGAGAAGTTTTTAGCTATCTGTGTATAAAAGCATAAATACAGTGAGTTTTAGCACAGTAATATCATGGTTTAGTAAACAGGTAACATTTGTCTGAATTTCGTTCCGTTAATAAGGGATTGGGGAAGAGAATGAGATATGAAAATTGAAGGCCTTGGTATCCAAATCAATATGCTGTGTCTGATATCCGGAGGCTTTCTTTGCAAACTTTGCCAGAGTTTGGTCTCTACCATTAGAATCGGATAGCTTGAGAAACAGTCTATCTTGTCCCACTAAATAACCAGCTAACCTTGTACAGCCCCCTAACCTCTGAGATTTTCAATTTTCTTATCTGTAAACCTGATTGGATAACAAAACTTCAAAGGATTTCTGTGAGCTCTATCTTGTAAAACTTTATAGGCAGAAAGGTATGTCATAAACCCTAGCTGCACAAAGAGTGATGCATATTAATTCTGAGCAGTAAAATCTGTTGACAGTGTGAGAAAACAGAGAAGGAATAAGAGGCAGAAACTGAATGTTTCCAATCTCAATTTCCCCAAGAGACCTATGTGTGGATGGTGGAACAAATACAATTTGGGATTAAATGCATCAAGTGTGTTTAGCCTGACTTTCTGGATGTCTATTTGAATATTAATGCCTGTGACAAGTTTTGGAAAATGTTTCCAAACCTTTCCCAGTTGTCCTATGTCTTTCCAATATGGAGGGGATGTGCTATCAGCATTTATTGATAGAGCTATAAGAGACATACTATGTGCTTGCAGTCTCTTAACTGGACATAGGTTTTGGTAATAAGAAAACAACTCTAGTGAAGTGAGATTAGATATAGGATCCTTAGGAAGCTCATGCCCAGAAGTCCCATCGTGAGGAGGTATCACAGAATGCTATTTCTCTTTGATTTAAACTGAAATGGCGGCATAGAAAAATATGAGTCAACCAGATAATTTTATAAGCAATGGCACGTGTCTGATATGCTGGTAAATAGTAGTGTCAGCAAATTCTACACGGGCAATTGGTTGTCACTGTGCATATTCACAACAAATTGGGCCTTTTGCTCCTAATTTAAATACCCATTTTAGCCTAATTATGTTGTGTATTTACATTTCACATTATCTTTGTTAACAAGTGGAAATCCAGCTGGTGACCTAGCAGGAAGTCCCTTGAAGCTATAACTCTTAATTACCTACCCCAGAGCAAGAGTGGTTTGAGTTGAGAGGTAGTCAGAGTGGGTTTAGAGAAAGGATGTTGCAAGGACCAGTGCTTTTGACTTGTTTATTATTTTGGTAAACAGGGTTAGTCCTTGTTGAATATTTTATAGTAGTTAGAAACACCGATTGTATATTCCGATTGAGCTGAGTTCAAACACAAGCTGAAACTTAAGTGGATTGTATGACACCTACAATTAACTCGGTCTTTCTGTGTCCCAGGGTGTCCAGTACTAAAATGGAGGAATAATGGTATTGCTACTCAAAAGCCATAAGAAGAGAGAAGTCATGAGAATCTCTGGAAATTGAAATACAGGACATGCTCAATTAAGGATTATATTATTTTATCATTTTATTATATTTTGTGTGTGGCAAGAAATAAAAAGATATTTATTACCCAAACTTGTTAGTATGTTAGTATGGAGCACATTTACCAATATTACTAGCAAAACATTAATTACCATTATTAACCAAAAACATTGATAGCTTTATGCTTTCTGTTATTACTAAATATGCCATTGTCTCTGTTATGTTTCTGGGGCTGAAGAGTAGGCTCATTGGTTAAGACTTAGAGCTGCATGCACAGAGGACCCAAAGCTCATTTCCGTCCTTGCTGGGCACATTACTACATCCTGTAAATCCAACTTCAGGTTATACACACATTTCTTGACTACCAGGGCTTGAGTGCTCACATGTACACACATCTAAACACAAACACACCTATATACACATAATTTAAAATATATTTCTCAAATTAATTTTAAAAGATATTAATCTATTTGTATGGTAATTATATCCTTAGAAATTCAGTGCTTAATGGAATTTCAATATTATTATGCAATCATTTTAATGAAGGTTATGATGTTATTTAGAAAGAATCAGTTATTCAATCTTGATTATTGAAAATTAAACTTCAAAAAAGTCGTAAAAGTATGCAAAGATGCCTAGCAACTCAAAAGAGCAAAGGCAAAGAAGTTTGTGTGCTTTAACGTAGAATTCAAATGCTGAATGTAGAGATGAAGGAAAGGTAAGACAGTCTTCAGCTCATGACTGGACAACACCCATCAGAAGTCATTCACAGTAAATATTACATCTACAGGGCACTATGGCATAGTGTAGCTCACAACACTGGCCTTTCCAATACTGGCCTTTTCTTAATGGTCCACAAAATCGCCTAAATCAAAGACCGGTTTATGATGAAACGTACAGTGTCTCACATGATTTACTGAGAAAGTCTACTGAAAATGGAGAACATAATGTATGTATGTACTCATGCTCATGTTATCTGAAGGAGAACCTCATTAAACAACCTAGTTTTACCATGTTTTGAGAATACAATTAAATCATTTAGCTTTTCCAGTCCTTCCATCCACTTTCTCCCACAAAGCTAACCTTCGCTAATTTCAATTAATGGCCTCTATTTTCTCCCTCTCTCCCTCTCTCCCTCTCTCCCTCTCTCCCTCTCTCCCTCTCTCCCTCTCTCCCTCTCTCCCTCTCTCCCTCTCTCCCTTTGTGTGTGTGTGTGTGTGTGTTTGTGTGTGGTGTGAAACAAAGAGAAAGAGAAAGAGAGTGTGTGTCTCAGTGTGTGTCATGAGAGAAAGACAGAGAGAGAGAGAGAAAGAGACAGAGAGACAGCATGTTTGTGTGTAATATCGTAGATAATGGAGAATAGATTATTTGCACCACCTCTCTTAAAACTAAATTTGAAAATAAATGTTTTGGTTTAAATCTTTATTCTGTTGTCCAAGATCATGATAATAGATATTATGCAACTGACTTCCATTCTCTATAAAGGCTTTTGTTCCTAGATGGGAGTAAAGAAATGTCAAGGAAGACAAAATAAGTTCATGTCATCCAAACTTTTCTCCTACATTTAGGCTAGAGACCCAGGCAGACTTTGCAACTCAGATGTGACTAATCCTAAGCTCTGGTTATGTGGAAATTTCTTTTTATCTGTGGGTATTTCTCCATTGCTAGTTCAGATCAGAAGTATTCTCACAGGATTGAGTTGCCTGGAAAGGTTTTACCTAATATCTGACTGATATGTTGTGTTAGAGCATCTTTAGAGATTCAGGGATCATTTCTTCCACCTTTAGGAAACACAGCAAATTTAAAGGGACTGCATCAAATACCAAAAAGGAAAGAAACGGATGTGCCATCCTGAAATCTGTTTTCACCTCTGCTATTTTGTGCTTTTGTGATGCAACCCATTATTTTCTTTTCTCCTTTTTAAGATAATTAATATTGAATCTCCGCAGACTGCAATTAAATGTCTCTCCTATTTAAATCTAGAAAACTAAGCACATCAACAACAATTACATAGATGTTTAGTTGTTGAGGTTGGAGTCAAGCACAGGTCACTATATAAATAAGTCAATTTTGTGGTTACTGGAAATTTAAGAGAGACAACAAAACATACTTGGCAAACTTATGATCTTGGCATTTGTTTTCTTGATGCTGGACTATCTAGGGGTTTTTAAGTTTGAAATATTTAATTCTTATTGCATGCATGTTTTTCAAGTACTTTTCTCACTCTGTAGATTTTCTCTCGGTTTTTGATTTTACTCTGTGTTATGCAGAAACTTCTTAAATTTGTACAATTCTGATTTTCTTTGTTCTGTCAATTGCACACTTGAGTCAAACATGAAAAAGATCCTCAATCGAGTCCAGTTTTGAATAGTTTTCCCCACTTGTTCTATTCTGGGTGTTTTAGCACTTTACAATTTTATTTATTTATTTATTTATTTATTTATTTATTTATTTATTTATTTATTTTTGTACGTTTGTGAGTATGTGCCATGGTGTGTACATGGAGGTCCCAGAACGACTATGAGAGGCAAATACCTCACTAGGTTGTAGATATAAGAGACCAAATATTTTGGATTCAGACTCCATTTTAGAAAACTTGATGTAAATTTAAAATCAAAGAAACTGACAGGCTGGTACCAAGCTCAATTTCCAAGTTAGCCCCCAACAAAACCTAAGCCTAGCTCCAGTTTCCAGTCTAACCCCAACAAGACCTGTGTCTCTAGGTTATTCTCTCCCAACAAATCCAGCATTTAGCACCAGGTTTCAGGTTAACCACCTAGAAATCTATAGCTCCAGGTGCCTGACCACCGCCAATTAGGAAACAAATGGAAGTTTATGGTTTGGATTCCAGCACCATTCAATTGTGCTAAAGGCCACAGTAGCACCCTAATTAGATGCCTGCCAGGCTAGAGACACTCACCCACTGTTGCTGCTTTCTATAAAACCTTGTCCTGCTGGGTGCTGGGTGCTTTTGCTCCAAAGAAACCGTCCTGTGTATCAGAGATGAGTCAAACCCGAGCTAGCTCAAATAAAGCCCCTGGTGTGATTGCATCAGACTTGACTCTTGACTGGTCCTTTGGAGTTCATGAATGTTTCACCACAACAGATAGGAAGCTTAGGTATTCAGACAAAGCAGCAGATATCTTTGGCCCACAATCTGTGAACCCATAATGCCAGACCAGTTTTAGAAATATAAGTATTATGCTTATAATTTTTTGGCTCATTGATTTTCAACAATTATGGCACTTGTACACAAAGGGAAACCGACAGCCTTTATTTTAAATAAAGTGTTAGAAAAAATGGATTTCTATATGCAGAAAAAAGTGGAAATGGTTCTTCCCTATCATGTACGAAACAGTTGACTAAAAATGCTTCACTTCACTGGGCTTTCTGTTCTGTTCCATTCCTATATATGCTAGTCTCATATTATCTTGATTTTTATAGATGATTAAGAAAGCATATAACCTAATAAAATGGGAAGATTATTCAATAAAGATTTGCCAAAAAAGAGTCACGCTAGCCAATGCACAATTGACAAAAATGCTCAGTATTCCTAATCATCATGGATTGCATATCAAAACCACACCGTGGTTCCACCTCCTCCTCTCAAAAGACACACTGTAAGTAATGCTGAAGATAATATGGAAAAATGGCTTCCTGTGCACCATGGGTGGGATGTAAGGTGGTGGTGCCATTGCACAAAACTGGGTAGAGCATCCACAGAACAGCTACAGCAGAGATGGCACATGACCTGGAATACACATGACCCCTCACAGTGAACAGTCAAAAGATGTCAAGTCAGTATAACTAGTGCATTTATTGGGCTCCCTTGCTAATTGTAGCCGTATGTGCAGTAGTCAAGATATAAACTTGAGCTAAATGTCTACCTGTGGGGGCATAGAAATGGAACATCTTCCAATGAAATATTTATCATTCATAAACAGGAAGAAATTTTCCTCATTCATGACAAGTTGAGCGACACGTGAAGATTTGTGTCTAAAATTGACACAGAAAAAATTAAAAAGAGTGAGATTTCCCTCAGATTATAAAAATCAAACTATTCACATTTACAGTAACGAAGCACAACATTAGTTAAGAGTGGCTGAAGAAAGACATGGAAACAAGTCCTCTTGAGTCACCTTCAGTTTTACAGTGACTTCTTTTTTTTACATCAATTGCATACTTTTGATTATAATTAACCAAACAGCAAATTTAAACATTGTTAAAACAGCAAAATTTAAAAGTTCTCCAGACTACACAGGATGAATATTTGATGTAATGTACAATTGCTTGAATGTTGTACATTGTAAATAATTATTAAAACACAAGGATGTATTCCTCATCTGAATACAAGTTTAAAGTATTCCCAACTCAAATTGAGCAAGGAAATACATTCGAAAGGTTAGTAAACATTTCTGCCATCCTAATGTAGTAACAAGTGGGTAAAACATAGCCCAGAGCACTCACCACACATACTTACTTTTACAGTAAGGTTTTTAAAAAATGATAAATGCAGACATTCATAACAGATTATTGAATAATCACCCTGATAAAGTAACATTGTCTAAACAGACCGTCACTTGTGATACGAACCAGAAGTGCCTGCGTGCAGATGTCTGAATTCTGCTTTTACGTATTCTAGTTGAGAATTAGTGACATTCAGGAGCATGAGGAAGAACAGAGTGTAAGCACTGGGGGTGTTACGGGGCAAATAGACAGTAGAGCTGTCATGTCTATAACCTGTGAGAAATAAGTTGTTGCTACATACAATGCTATTAAGATGCTAGCAATTGGGATATATGAGTGGAGTTACAGTTCATTCTTTTGATTTGGAGATGAACAACTGCCTATATATATGAAGAAAGAGAGAGAGAGAGAGAGAGAGAGAGAGAGAGAGAGAGAGAGAGAGAGAGGTAGATATAAAAAATACATGCTATTTTTTTTGGAAGCCATGTCTTTAATCAAGCATTTCCACGGCAGAGGAAGGAGGATATAAATGAATTTTACAATGGAAGTTCCAGGGTATACATATTATTATATTCCCTCAAGAATCTCAAGTCCATGTTATTGAACAGCAAGACAGTCAGGATTTACATTGCCAGTGGAACAAGCAGACTACCGTGCCTAGGATCGAAGTTTTCCCAGAGGAATGTGATAGGATTCCCTATTTGATGTTAGAAAGACCATGGATTCTGGGTTACTTCATGAAGTGCTCTTAAACATCATACCATAGTGGGATGATATTTCATTTTAACTGGAGGTCTGGGAAACACAAATGGAGTTGTAGGATTGGAAATATATGAGGTGTACTGGATATGGGGGTGTTTTGATTTTGAATGCAGAGGATCTCAAGAAAATATGTTCTCCCCTGAAATTCTTTCCTTATGGTTTTAGATCCATATTCTTTGCTACAGGAGACACAGTGTTATCTTGATTAATGCCTCTACCATAAAGAGATGATGAATGAGAATTCATCCTCATTCTGGCTCTTATTCAATTTAAGATGATCAAAGTAAATATAATTTATTTTGATATGAATGTGTGGTTTATGTTGTGTAATGTGAACAGTGACACATTTAGAGGATTGCTGCACTTTTATAAATGCCTAGAAACAAAAAAGAATTTTCTTCTAGGGTTAAGGTCTTTTGTCTTCTATATGACATGTTTTTTTTTTCTTTCTTAGTTAATATAAGTAAGTTACAAAAGCAATAAAATTTATTTACTTTCTATTATCCACTCATAGAGTACTTTGAAAAATCAAAGAAAGATGATAGCATTCTTAGAGTAAACAAAGCTAAATATTATTTTTTTCTACATGCCTGTTCGTTTACGTCTATGTTTCAAACTTTTCCTAAAAACGTCTTTCTGATTATCTCCTGAGGAGTGTCCTGCAGTGACCATGTGATACTCCTGGCCTAAATAAAAAAAGGAAAATACAAGCATTAATCAACTCTGGCTGCAATGGGAGCAGCTGCCTCTAATTTTTGATGTTATCACTTAAGTACCTAATGAACTCTAGGCACACACATTTTATGTAGCACACACATTTTGTACACATTTATTGCAGCTTTACATTGCTTTAGACAACTTAGAATTGTGTTTGGCCTGGGAGAACATTCATCCTAATCCAGTTCAAGTCAAGAAAAATATTTTTATTAAAAGTTCGTTTTAACTGTATAATTTTAGTAACAGGAAATTAGTTTCTCCCTAAGTAAAAGTTTATAGAAAACAAGTGTCACTATTTTTTCTCTAAAATTTACCTTTTTCTGTGGTAAACTTATGTATATTTGTACAAGATAGAGACTTTGTTTTAATAAAGATGTTATCTGATCATACTAAGCAATCAACTGTCAAAAAGCAAATATTCTCAGATAAAGTTATCCGCCTATACTTTCACATTGTCAAAACTTTACTCAGGTTACAAATTTGACTCAAACACATTTTTATTTAACAAAAATATGTGCTCTAAAATTTCTATTATTAGTTAGAATAAATTATGTACTCTGAAACATATATTGGCCCATCACTGAAAGGTATTTTAATAAGAACCTGAATGGTATTATTGACATCCTGTGCATGGGTTGGGAGCCATGTCTTTAATTTTTATGTAATAGAAGACAACTGTATTATTATTAGCAGCAACTCTTTGTGACCCAACCATGCAATTGTAAAGTGGTTACCTGAAGCATTTTATTTGATTTAATTAATATGATAAGGCTTGGAAATCTTATTTCATACTGATAGAATAAATAGTAAGTAAACAAATAAATATCCATAAACAATCTTCATTTTGATTTCCTAACCTCTTGGAATTGAGCATCCTATTTCAATTTTATTAGAACTATACTTTCATTATAAATATTCCAGCAATCATAGTACTAAATTTTAGCTATGTATATATGCTACTATACTTAGGTTTAAAATCTTGAAGTTCTACAAATCTAGCAACATGTATTAACACTGTATATCTAGTTCTACAGAGAACATCTAGTTCTGGCCACAAAAGGAGACAGCCATTGCTATGTCTTAATGGAGTCAAGGATGAAACCTCCATGGAAATGAACAGACAGGTTGCCCCTATAGAATAAAGTTGCACTTAATGGTATAGTGCCAACACGTTTTCATAGGTCATAAATAAGAAGTGATAGAAAAAGCTAGGAAGGCGACAGACTTCATTACCATAGGGACATATAAACTGGTGACATTTTAACAACAGTTATGAAACATTTCGTCAAAATCCATTTTAAATGGGACATTAGAGATGACTTTTGTTAAAAAGAAAGAAATGCTTAGTCTGAATGAGATCATGCATTAGAAGCTAATCATCCTTGAAATCCAAGAAGAAAACAAATCGTCAGTTGAATAAACTACTTGTGATATGGAAAGTTTAGGAATTTTGTTTTTGTCAAACAACATGAAAACAGTTCTTAGGGCACCTCACTGTTAATGTGATTGCACAGGTTAGTTATATCCCTAGTGTCATCATTGTTGGGGATTCTGAGAATTAATTGTGTTTGGGGGAATAGTATCCTGTTTGTCCTAATGGGACAAGATGTTTGAGGCAATCTTTTTCTTCAGTCTTCCTTTTGTACCTTCTGCTATTTGAGAATTCAATTCAAAGGAAGCATGAATGAATAATGGTGCTGAATTGGGCATCAGATCTGTCAGTCTTGACTTTGAACATTTAGCCTTTAGAACATGAAGAAAATTTATTTCTGTTGCGTATAAATTATCCAAACTCTGATGTCTACTATAGCAGTCAAACTGGTCCAAGATAGGGTGTTATGGATCAGACTCGGTCTTTACAAATTTCTACATTGAAGTTCTTAACCACAAGTGTCACCAATCTCAGAGCTATATTTGAACTCTACTTCTAAAAAAGTAACTAAAATGACATGAATGTTGTGTTGGCATGTATCCAATTTCAGAAAGAAAGTTTAAGTGTGAAGAAAGGCAGACAAGATAGTTTTTTAAAGGCATATAGTTAATATTCAGCATTAACACGCCCTACTGGCAACTTAATCTAGATTGAATTCTAGATTCAAGCATGATGACACCATTAATTTATACTTTTAAGGCATGTGGTGTTACAAGGCTCTGCCGTCCCTAGATAATTATGGCAATACTGTTCATATATTATTTTCTCTTTTGACTTTGGTTATTCAGTCACTGGACTGTATCCATGAAAGCCTGATGCCCACCCCCCATTTAAATTCCAATGACAAGATTCTCAGTGTTACAAGTACAACACAGGAGTCTTCAGATTGCTTCTAGCTCAGTGTTCGTGAAATATTTCCAAGCAGAAGAAATAGTACTTTGATTGACTAAGGAAATCAAGCCAGGTGCTTCACTTTTACATATAACTAATCCCATTTATCTTTTAATTCCTCTCATAACTTTTTATATCCATTTAAAATATCTCTACACACCACCTTCTTTTTTAGAAGGATCTAAATGACTTTGGATATAAAGTTTATACATAGTACAATAAGTATATAGAAATGAATCTATTAGCTTGGTTTTATTTATCACCACATGGTCCCTGTATTTACACACTCACTACCATGAGAACATCAATTTTGTCTAGAAACATAAAGTTGGGCTTAGGTAACTGAAGCTTTAGATATTTAAAACATACTTTAGTTCCAACTCTTATCCTAGAATCTTAATATAGCAAATAAGATCATATTTTTTACACATGCTCTATCACCATTCCATAATGTGTCCCAAAGAATAATTCAGTGGAGATGAAGTTTTCATTTTCTTTTATTTTTAAATTTTATTAGATATATTTCTTTACTTATATTTCAAATGTTATTCCCCTTCCTGGTTTTCTCTCCATAAGCCCCGTTCCCTCCCCTCCTCAATATGGGTATTCCCCCCATACATATTACTTACTGCCCTCCCCCAAATCTGCTGCACTGGGGGTCTAACTTTGGACCAAGGGCTTCCCCTTCCACTGGTGCCCCATCAAGGCTATTCTCTGCTACATGTGCTGTTGGAGCCCTGAGTCAGTCCATGTATAGTCTTTTGGTAGGGTTTATTTGTAAGCTGGTTGGTTGGCATGGTTGTTTTTATTGGGTTGCAAGCTCCTTCAAAGTTTTCACTTTCATATACCTTTCAAAGTGCTTTAATCACAAAACAACCCCCATTTTTGCACTAATATTTAGACTTTCTGGCTTTTTATTTTGTTGCTGCGTACTGCCTTTATATTTTATTTATTACCATTTCTATATGAGAAGTGGATTACTAGTGTTCTGTCAAAAGTGAACAGCACATAAACTGAAGAAGAAAGAATGGCATTCGTATTTTGAACAAACTGCTTAGTTTCTAATTAAAATGATACACACACACACACACACACACACGTGTGTGTGTGTGTGTGTCATTGTTTTTATCATTGACTTTGACCTCTATTGTCTTAGAACTCCATCCTATCTCAATTTAAATTTCTACACAAAATGAGGAAGGAAAACCTATTCAAAAGCTCTTTCTTTTTAAATAAATTCACAGTCTGTATGTGGGGAGAAGAGAAGAAAATGACCATGGTGAAATACAGGAATCATCAGGAAGAGAATGCTAACTGATATCAGTGAATATCGGTGTTATCCTAAGGAAGGAGGGAGAATGCCATCTTCAAGCAGAGAATGGAGAGAGTAGAGGGAACTGCATCAAAACTGGGGCTTGAAGAAAAGTCACAAACAATATATTCTGAAGCATTCCATGTCATTGATTGACAGGCCCCAGATTGATATAAAGTGATTGATATAAGCTTGGCTTTTACTTTAAGATCTTTTCGACATTCATAAGAACTTTTGAAAAGGAAAATACAACCCATATGTACCATTCAAAGGTAGAACTAAAACACAGGGCTGGGTCATTGGAATTATAGGTCAACTGCATCTTGACAGCCTTAATCTACTTTTTCTTTCTTCTTTTTGATCTTAGTCATTGTACTGTTGATGTAAGTGTCCTGTTGGCCACTTTAGATGGGCTCCAATTTCATGTGTCCTGAAACAATTTGAACAGAGACATATAAGTAGTAAGAAGCAAAGGGAATACATCTATTTGAAAGGGATTAAGGAAGAATGGAGCAGGAGAAATAGTTTAGCACCCATTTGGTAATGCTATGTTTGGGCTGAGGCTCTTGTGGCCAATAGTGTTCACTTTTGAGTTTATTTGTAAAGAACATGCATTTCATGCATGCTTTTCTCTGTTATATGTAGTTCTACATGCAACTTCTTACTAGTATCTTATAGATCTACCTAGGGATTTGCATTCAATTATTATAGTATATCACATGTTTCTCCCAGGTATGCTTGTCAGGCATAAAAGCTTTAGTAAATTCTGGTCAGTCTTGTCTTAGAGTTTCTAGAATTTAATTTGCTTATGCTAATTTTTCAGACTTTCTGATCGCACACTTTCAGTAGATGAATCATTTTCCTCAATAACTAAATGAGAAACTGTGTTTCCTATTCATGTGTTTAATGTTCCTCAGTTGGCCTTATTCTTGTATTTGGCATGTTATTCTTTTATAATCATTAGGAAAATAAAAGCAAAGTTTCCAATCTTATGGGAAAATGTTATAAATGATAATTATGAAGCAATTCACATCTCAGGGAAGCAGAGGTCGCATGCTAAACAGTTCTGGAAATGAAAGGGCATTTGGGGTACACAGAGAATGAAATCCCCTATTCATTAAATCATTTAAAGACTCATCAGGATTAAGTGCATCCTCCCCTACTGAGGCCAGACAAGGCAGCCCAGCTAGGAAAAGAGATCCAGTCACAGGCAACAGAGTCAGAGACAGCCCCCTCTCCAACTGTGGAGAGCGCACATCAGGACCAAGCTTCACAGATGCTACATATCTTCAGGGGCCTAGGTACAATCCTTGCATGCTCTTTGGTTAGTGGTTAAAATTGTGTGAACACCAGTGGGACCAGCTTAGTTGGGTCTGCAGGCCTTCTTGTGGTGCACTTGACTGCTCCAGTTCTCTCAATTTTCCCACTACTCTTTCACAAGATGCCCTGAGCTCTACTTGACGTTTGGCTGTGGATCTCTGCATCTGTTTCCATCAGTTGCTAGATGAAGCCTATCAGATGACACTTGTGCTAGGTTCTTGTCAGCAAGTATAAAAGAGTATTATTAATAGTGTCAGAATTGGTTCTCTCCCATGGGTTGGATCTCAAGTTATGTCCCAAGTCATTGGTTGGCCATTCCCTCATTCTCTGCCCCATCTCTATCCATGAACATCTTGTAAGCAGGGCAAATTTTGGGTCAAAAGTTTTGTGGTGGTTTGCTTTACTCTCCTTCCACTGGAAGTACTCATGAGACTTGATAGGCCAGGCTGGGTTGTTACCAAGAGGCATTCCTCTGAGGAGATGGGAGAGGGAGGGTGGGACTTGGAAGCAAGAAGAGAGAGAGACACTGAAATTGGGATGTAGAATGATTAAATAAATGAATCAATAAAACTATAAATAAATGAATAAAATATATTGAAATTAAACAAAAATTATTTAAAGGTCATTGATTAATAAATCTAAGTAAATGACTGTGCTTTTCTCTAAGAGTAATACAATAAGTAGGTTTTCATGCATTGGAAGAAACACAGTAAGTTTTAACTTAATTGTTTTTTGCTTTTTTTTTTTAAAGAAAGGGCCAACAAATGGCTCAGAAGGTAAAACTGCTTATTGGAAACCTTGCATGGTAGAAAGAGAGAAACAACTCCGGAACGTTGTCCACTGTTTCCATAGACAAACCTTTGCATGATGGTGACCCTCCTCAAACAAATGACAAACAAGCAAACCCTACATTCAGACAAGAAAACTGGAAAGTGGATTCAGTTTATATAAAAAGTATAGTTTTGTTAGAAAGGCTGGATTAACTCCCATGCTTTTGTCGGAAATATCACTGCCTGTCTAACAACTATATTATATTCATAAAAAATAACCCATATGTGCAAGATGGATGTGTCACACCAAGAGAAAATCTTTAAAATGCCAAGTAAATACCACAACAAATGCTTGAAAATGCTGAGCTGAAGGTTTCACTTTGCAAATACTTTGATGTCCCACATGGCCCATATTTCTGGTGATGAAAAAGCTGGGGTCATGTATTTGATAAAGGAACATTGTTAGCCTACATATTTTACATCTATTCAGTTTATGTTTAATCAGATACTTAGCTGTTATGGTTAGTACTTTTTAAAAATATATGTTTCAAAGCATGGTCTTGTAAATTGGCTTATTAGAGGCACAGGGCTTGATTATCGCTAAGTCATGCCTTTAGTTCCTGCCTGTCATTAACTTAACTTTTCTAGTTTTCATTATTCAGGATGAAGTTTTAGAAATTCGAACTTCACTTTTCTCTTTGATCTAGGGCCTTACATTTCTGTAAATATTCATTCATCACATTGTGCCTATTTGAGTCGCACAGGGGTTTCGATTTACATCAATTCAATAATCTATCTGATAGGAATACACATTACCTCTAGGTTTAATCTTTCATTGTGACATTCTTTTCCAGCTTCTGCAAAGTCAATGCGAACATTTTGCTTCATTGAAGACTTTATTTACTTGACAACTCATATGAACCCCTGAAGTTTCAGCTAGTTTAATTCTTCTCAATATTTAGATTTTTCCATAATATTATTCATTTGATTATTAATTTATATTTGTTCATTGTGTGTGATGTATGTGCACATGCACAAATGGTCATGCATGTTGGCTCATATATGCGTCAAAAGAAATGTGTGCAGATTTGTAGTATGGTATCACCTTCTACTGTGTAGTTCCTAGGATTTGAACTCAGGTTGTGATTTGGGGCAGCAAACATCATTATCTGTTTAGCTGCCTTACTGGTCCCATAATTTATTACTTTTCTTTTTATAAAAACACACACACTATATATATATATATATATATATATATATATATATATATATATATATATATGATGTTTTGCTTACATATATGTCTGTGTAGTACATGAAGGTCTGGAGTCTCAGGAGGTCAAAAGAGGGTGTGGGATCTCTTGAAAGTGGGATTACAGATAGACATGAGACACTCTGCAGTTGCCAGGGTCAAACTTGGGTCCTGGTCCTTAATGACTGAGCCATCTTCAGTACATTTTATAATTTTTCATACTGACCATTTCATCTTTTAGAATTGACAAATATTTGAATTGTTTGCTCTACTCTAAGGCATTGTAGGAGCTGTACATCCAATCAGAATGTTTCACTGAATTCAAAGTTCAAGAAAAATTGCTCAGAAGAAAGTTTACTGTTTTTACCATCAGATTTGCTGTTTTTCATGTACAGAAGTGGTAGCTTGAAAGTGTGCTATAGAGAAACCTCATACAGTACTGTGGAATACAATTCCACAAAGGAATACAATTAGTTTGAGTTTCAAATTACTTGTTACATATTTGTCAAAATTAAACATGTACCAGAATCTCTATAACATAAATGAAGATGACATCATAAAAGAAATTCCCACAAATGGTCTAGCAATGCTGGAATTTATTGTTTTCTTTTGTTTTGATTTCTTTACCATAAATAAGGTGGTTACTTCATATGTATTTATTTTGGTATAATCTTCATATTTTAACACTTAAAAATCAGAATTTTAAGTAGTATAATTTTATTTTCTTACATATATTTAATTCAATATGTTAATGTAATGTTTACATTTTTATTTTAAAGGATGCCATATGGTAAAGGTGAAAGATTTAATGTACTTTTGAATGGTTATAAAATTTGAAAATAATGACAATGCTTTTAAGATAGATCAGCTAGAAAAAAATCATGCTAGCGAAGTTTAAATTTAATTGAAAATTCTTGATATTTAACTGCTAATTGTAACAACCTTAAAATTTGGTAGGTCTAATGATCATTTTACTGCACATGAGAATGAAACAAAATGGAATACTAGAAAAAAATTGCATAAGGGAAAATGAGAATTCTAAAGAAGGAAAACAGAAGAGTGTAAAATTGTTAGAGAATTGATAAGAAATCTCAATATGTGCAAATGATGATTAGAGACAAAGAAGACATAGAATTGAAGCATGTGGAGAATACTGATAATTGGTGAGAACTTGGAAACTTTCAGATTAGAATAAGGCCATGACTCCCTTTCAGCAACATTCAAAAGAAAACCACAAGAGGCACATTGGGTAAGGCTACTAACAACAAAACACACAGGGAAACACAAGAGAAATAAGGCAATATGCTTTTGGGTTCAGGTAGACTGTCAGCTTACATCACATTGAATTCATACACACTGGAAAGAAACAACAAGCTAATAACCTATTCTTTTTGTTGATAATATAAGTATAAAAGACTTTTCTTGCTATCTAAACAATGGCATTGGAATGGAATTAGACCCTTATTAAAGTGTACGCTAAGGAGGTTCTCAACAAGAAAGGTTGAGACCTTGAAAAGGAAGGTAGAAACAGAAAGGACAAGACTAGCAGACACTTCTGGTGTACAATAAAAAGGATACATACATAAGTGTAACTGGTTTGTGTTATAGGGGATTTATCTCTTTGCTTTGGTTTGCTTTTTGTTTTGTTTTGTTTGAGACAGAATTTCCCTATGTAGATCTGATTGTCCTGGAACTCACTCTGTAGACCAGATTAGCCTTGAACTCCGAGAGATTCTCTCACCTCTGCCTCGGGATTTCTGTGATGGAAGATGTACAATGCACTCCTAGCTACATACAGTGACATTTTAAATACACATTGCTAGTTGCAATAGATGCAAATAGAAATATAAAAGGAGAGTTGATGTTATGTTCCAGAATGTTGCCAACCTTTAGAAAATAGTTAGAAAGTGTTCTCTCATTAAGAATAATTTCCTTCTAAAATAACAATAGGATTAAAACATCTTACAGATAATAACAGAATAATAACTGATTCCATGACACTCAGTATTCTGAACCATACACCTAATGCAAACAAGCAAACAAAAAAGACATGTCAGAGGACAAGAATATGGAAAAGGTAGAAAAAAATGAAATCGAGGAGCTGAAGAGGTGGCTCAGTGGTTAGGAGCACTGACTGCTCTTCCAGAGGACCTGAGTTCAATTCCCAGCAGCCACACGGTGGTTCACAACCATCTGTAATGGGGTCTTATGCTCTCTTCTGGTGTTTTGGAAGACAGTGAGAGTGTACTCATATAAAATAAATAAGTCTTTTAAAAAGAATGAAATCAAATCCAGTAAACATAATGATGTATGTTTAAATCAGTCAAGATGTTTCATAGCTTGTCATGGGAAAATATCATACCGATTGTTAATAAGCAAAATGCCCATGTCATTATACTATTTATAAGGTATGCACTTAACACAGATTATAGCAATAATTAGAGTAAATGGAAAAGCACATACTACACTAAAAATGTTACTATGGCTATGTTACTATCAACAAAGAAAGTAAATTATATCATAAAAGCATTAGTGGCTTATAAAGAACATTTAATGACCCTTTAAGAAGGTGATCTTCCTTGACTGCTTATGCTTTAAATTTACTTAGATATGGAAATGGCCTTAAAATGGTTAGAGCAAATATTGGCAAGGCTGAAAGAACAGAATTACAGAAAAGAGATAAGATGCTAATCGTTGTCTCCAGCTGTGGTTTTCTGTGATGGTCTCCATTTGCTGTAAGGGAGACTTCTTGGCTGAAGGTTGATAGCTGCTCTCAAATACAGAGTTGGGGATATCAATACAGATGAGAAAGAACACGAGCGTTCATCTTTTTGGACCTGAGTAACCTCACTGAATTAAGTTTCCTAGTTACATCCATCTGTTTAAAAAATTTCATGACATTTTAATTTAAAGTTGTTTTTTCCGTTTATTTATTTATTCACTTTACTTCCCAATCGAAGCCCCTTCCCTTCCCTCTTTCAGGTCCCACCCTAACAAACCCTTCCCCTCATTACCCTCCCTCCTTCCCCTTCTCCTCAGAAAAGAGGAAGTCCCTTCCCACTTGTGGATAGCAGCCTGCACTGGGATATCAAGTAACAGCAGGACCAGACACATCCTCTCCTACTGAGGCCCAATCAGGCAGTCCAGGTAGGGAAAGGGGATCCAGTAGCAGGCAACGGAGTCAGAGGCAATTCCACTCCAACTGTTACGGAACCCACCGGAAGACTTAGCAGCACATCTGCTACTTGGTCGAGCCCCTGTATCCTCTTGGATTGGTGGTTTGGTCTCTGTGAGCCTCCACGGGCCCAGGTTAGTTAATTCTGTAACTCTTCTTGTGGTGCCCTAGATCCCTCCAGCTGACTCAGTCTTACCATCAATTCTTTCATAGTACCAGCAAAAATAGACTCAGAAGGTAGTATTTTTATAAAATTGCCCGTATATATTGTTTTATATGAATCTATCTGCAATAATAATTAAAACAGAGTGTATCAACTTGAGAATGGGGTTCAAGGGAGGGGAGCTGGATGGGGCTGGAGGGAGGAAAGGTGGAAGCAAAGTGATATAATTCTATTTTAATTAAAAACAAAAGATGATAATTATCATGAAAGATCATTCAGCACAGGAAAGACAAAAATCTTTATGAAGAAGAAAAAAATCATAGTGAATAATTAGCAAATTTGACTTGATTGACCTTTACATGTGGGTGTCATATGTAGACCTTAGCAAAATTAGATTGAACATTCTTTGTAATGGGATGTACATAATGTTAATTGTTTGGTTGTGAGGCATGCTGATGTAATTTCTCATATTGGGCAAGTCTATATAAACTTCTGATAGTCCCTGGCACACCAGGAGACTTGTTTCCAGGACCATGAGTCCTTGTGATATAGTTATTTCCACTAAATTGAAACAAACCTTCCATAGCGAGAAAAGAGAATACTCATGAATTTCACAATGACATTACAAGACTCATGAACATTCTACACGGATGTTAGATGACCAGTGATCATTTACTGGAAGAGCAAAAACTGGTGTGTGTAGCTTTTTACTCATTTTCCATGGATGCCCTGCGTTAGTTTAGTGAGCTATGATTCATGCTATTGTGAGGCTGTTTTATTTGATGACAGAACAATGCTGTTGTAAGTAACCTCAATAAACTCATTATTTCAGCAACTTAGATGTGTGTGGGTTCGAATCTTTGGTCAATGGGAGTGATCTATCTAGAGTAAAAGACATTTTTTTTTCGTATCTCCCCAGGAAATACATTGTGATAGTGTAGCAGAGAACCCAAACAAAAATTGTTCAAAGTTGTTACTTTTGCTATAATTTGTCATAGAAAATAAAAAGCTAACACAGTTCCTGTTGCTGTAAAAACTCCTGTAAAATCTTAATTTTTGATACGTGGGAAAATCAAATCCATCCCTGAAAGTTGTCATGTATGTGTGTGCATGTAGGCCAGATGCTAGCCTTAACTGCTATTCCTTAGGTGTAATCCATCTTGTATTTTAGCGATAAGGTCCATCCCCAAACTGGAATTTACCAAAAAAGGCCAGATTGCATGGCTAGGAAAACCTCAGCAAGCCTCCTATCTTTGCCTTCTTAACTGAGGGATTATATAGGTAAGAGCACCTTACGTTTTGAATGTGAGCTCTGAGAATTGACCTCAGTTCCTCCTGCTTGTACACCAAGCACTTTATTAACCGATTCACCTTCCCAGCATCAATATTGGCTTTGGTTCCATTTTTCTGGACCACCTGTTAACTTCTTTCTTCACCCCTCTGCCTTTATTTTGGCTTCCTTTAATAATACCTGGCAGAGAAATCAATCAAAGAGAATCTCTCCACACCCACATGAAAAAAGGGTTTCATCACTCTGAGTATTTTCCAAGTAGTGGAAAAATACACATGGAGTCTAACACATATATGATTTACATTACTTGATCAACTCTGAAACCCTCCCTTTTCACTATTCTTTTATGTAGAAATGCTAATTGCTGACAGCATATGGGTGGAATACAAGTTACCTACTTTTATTAAGTTCTAAATTATTGATTTTCACTCTATTAAGAGACTATTGTGCTCACGTCTCAACATAAAAAACAGGAATATAATCTTTGCCATCAATTTGGGCAGGGAATTTTGCTACTCATGGATAAGGAATTTGGGCAATGATCAGAAAAATAGGAGGAATCAAGGATTATCATCTTAAGGTATTTATTTTTTTTGAAATTATGAAGTATGTTATAAATTGCCTCTCAGAGGATGAAGAAACAATTGGTCCCATTAATAGAGTTTCAAATTCTCCCTTCAGTTATGAGAGCTATATTACTTTCTCTGCACAGACTGGTTTGTTCAAATCATGGGAAATTTTGCAAGATTCTTTTAAAACCTTGAAGCAGAAGAATGTGTCTGAGAAGAATCAAGCTGTTGGAAAAGAATACAAACCCGGCAAGCAATGAGATACATTCACCCCAAATCGCCTTTCCCTGGAAAATCTGTATCTACTCAGAATGAACAGCTGAATCTTTGATCCAATATCACTAGTGTGGGAAAGTTTTCTCTGGATAAGTTATCTTTCTTGCATTCCCATCTGTTTTCTTTCCCTTGGGACTATGAGTATAATTCTCACAGGTTATTCTGTAATGCTGGTTAGAAATATTTCTGTCTCGGGGATAGTCATGATTTTATCACTTTGAAAGAAAATATATGATTAATATAAAATGCTATAGAGCTAACACCTGAGAATTTCAAACGCTATCTTCGTCCTATCTGTATTTATTAATGCATGTTTTTAGTATATGTGCTGCCGAAGCGAGCACAATGCATGTTTTATTATTATATAAGTAATAATATTTGAACATTCACTGTCTTCTATCTATAGACTTCGTTTACAGGGATAATAATGGAAGATAGTAGAAATAATTTTTCATCTCATTATAGTTGTGAAGCTCAGAGGTTTGTTATCTTGCTTGAGACACATTGCCAATATAAAGACTGTCCTCTCAAGCAGTCACAGTCATGCAGAAGTTCATCTCGAGTTAGCTATTTTCTCTCTAACAGTGTATGTACAAGTTCACATGTCTGTGTGGAAGAAGGATACAGAAACATGAACCAAAATGTTCTCATTTGGCTTCTCAGGCTTGTTTATGACTTTGTGACTTTGACAGGATGTTGTCAGTTCCATGATGAAGCTTGTTTATCTGCCAAGCTGGTAAAAGTACAACACACTCCTCATGAAATTGGGATGAAAATTATATGTGCTGCCAGGAATAAAAGAGCTAGCATAATCATTTTTCCTATGTGCATCAGAGAATCTCTCATACTGTTTGGTTTATATACCCACCCAATGGTACTCTACTTACTATCTTGATGGAAATGTGATCAGGCTTTAATGATTCACATTATCTTACAAGACAAACCGATATAGACATGATCAGAACTTATGCTAGCATTGTCCTAGGAAGCACCTATTGACAAGGAAACCCACTATCTCTATGAACCACTTCGAATGAATATATAACACAAACCACATTTTCTCATGTTCCGATGTTGAAACAGCCCTTTAATTAATTACCAATGTCTTTGTGGATAATATACTAGGTCACACAGTGGGCTCAAATCAAACAGCAGGTAGGGAGCACATTCAGGACAAGAGCATGACTCAGTTAAATGTCTTCTGTGTCAGAATTCCCTTATTTCGTTGCAACTTCTGAGACATTTAGTTTAATTCAAGAGATGGAAGAGTATTGATTTCACCCAGAAATTGTACACCTACTTAGATTTATTTAGGATAAACTTGTATGATCTTCAGTGGATCTTCCTAGGCCTTTAATGATGCACAAGGACATATTAGGTGTTCATAATAGTTATATTAAATGACCATTATTTTGATTTTGATTTAATAAATGAGGATTGGATGAAGCAGAATGCCAAGTCACCCAGTTAAGAAGTTGTGGTCCAGGATTCCAACATAAGATATATATATCACTGGCATACTCAGTGAAAAAGTACATGGAATAGTGTATACATGCCTGGGCCTGAGAGGATCTCTTTAAGCAGCAAAAATACAGCCTTCTTGGAACCAATCCCATGAGCTCAGTAGAGGACTATATTATTGTCATTTCTCTAAGTAGAGGAATGAGGTTCTTAGGTTCAGGATTCTGCAAAGGTCTTATAACATCTTTACAAGGACAGCCCTTTCCTAGATTTAAGGTTCTCCTTTGCTTTGTTAAATTTTTGTACGTTTTGCTTTAGCATCACGGGAAGACGAAAAGGTCTCAATGTGGAAATCAGTGAAGTGTTTCATTTTAGTTTTAGGGGGTTGGGAGGGGGAGAGCTAATTTAAT
This sequence comes from Rattus norvegicus, assembly GCF_021556685.1. Lineage (NCBI taxonomy): Eukaryota > Metazoa > Chordata > Mammalia > Rodentia > Muridae > Rattus > Rattus norvegicus. The sequence continues at coordinate 120,293,427 of NC_141539.1, read as the reverse complement.
ACCAAGACTGATTGCCTTTCAATTTCGGCATGAAATCATTTAATGTTGTCCTTGTTGCCTGAAAGAAGCTTGTTACCTACAAACTACTGCATTTCATGTTTAGTGACCATTTACTGTTAAGGGATGCTCTAGAGACAGACAGCCATGTATCCCCCCCCCCCAGGGAACTGTATCTTAGGCTGTATAATGCCTCCTGCAGATCTTAGGAGGAACCAAGCAAACAGCAATACAAGAAGGATAATATATCTTTAAAAGCTGTGTTTGCAATATCCTATCTGTAGACTTAGAGAGCATAGCTCTTCTTGGGTCTTATATTTTCGGCTCCTGACACATGAGGTTGACTCACCGTGGCAGGCAGACAACTTAGAGCAATCTGAGGCTCGGCAATATTTCACACGTCTCCCATTGGTTTCCCCCAAGAAGCTTTGCCTATTAATATGTCTGGCAGGGTTCTGACTTAAGCACTCAGCAAGGCTGTAAAAGACACTCACACGGGGTGACAAGCATGGGAAGTGGCTGCTTGCAGAGCGACTTGGTTTGCCTGTGGAGAACAGCAGCTCTAGGGAGTGATAAAAGTAGTTTCTTTCAATCATAGTTGGACATTCTTGTGGAATTTACAATTTTTATGACAATGTTTCCAAAAAGACTGTCATAACTTAGTGTGTCATGTGTCATTTCTTCCAGAAAGTCTCACACAGTATCAGGAAAGGACTAAGGCCAGTGGTGTGCTACCTTGTCCCTATTATATTTCAGACAACGTTTATTAAAATTTTATTAGAAGTACATAGATCCTAGTTTCTTCTAGAAAAAGGGCCAACATGCACACTGAAATTAATGAAAATGAGGCAATGTCTTTGAAATAGAACAAGCAAGGGTATATAAGAGGGTTTGGAGGGAGAAGAGGACATTGAGAAGTAATGTAATTATGTATTATAATCTCAGAAAGAAAAGAGGAGAGAGAGAGGGGAGAGGGGGGTTGTTTTCAATGGTTATACATATGTTTCTGCTCTGAGAAACAAAAATTTGAATCCGGATGAGGCTATGTGATTTCTGTCATTTAATATTTGCAGCTATCACTTAACTGTTTTGAGGTAGTCACACAAAAACAGAACAATGTGGAGAAAATACTTAAGAGATGACGTAGGCACATTAAACCACCCAGTCAAGGCTTATTGCTAGTTATTAAATTGCTACCATCAAGTTCCTATTTGTGCTATTTGAATAGAAAGATTTTTCTCAGGAAACTTCGAGGAATGAAATTAGTTTATTAAGTAGTCTCCTGGTACTTGGGACTTTCCTATTCAAAACTAAGTAATTTAAACTCCTGAAAGAAAGGGGCAAGGAGAAGCCATCTGGGAAGAAGAGAGATAAGACTGAGAGTAAGCAAACTGGATGTGAAAAGTTAGAGAGGTCGTGAATGCAAAGAGGGAATTAGCAAGGTGACTGAAGGAGGAAATAGTAAGGCATAATTCCCAGAGTGGGAAGTTGAGATTAAATTCTAGCTTTAGCCAGGGGCTCTACAACCATTTACTGCTGTGGTCATTTGTTTTAAAGAAAGGAACTCTAAGGCATTGTCTTAAATTCTTAAGGCTTAACTCTTTGTGATTTGTGTAATGATTAATATTAAGGCTAAAAGTAGAGCATTAAAAAAATGCTAGAAACATGGGTCTGTGGGAAGACAATAGAGGTTCTAGTCAGAAGGGCATCAGGTGAAATGAGAGGAAAATAAATTGAGAAATTGCAAAGGAAAAGATACCAGAAAATTTGAGCTCTGTCCCGTGAGAGTAAAAGACCTTGGGGAGAAGGGGCAGCAATCACTTGAAGTCAATGGATTTCACAACTTCAGGTCGCCTTATTATCCACTCTTCTTTTAGTCTCTCATTTCAGAAGCTCAGGCTGAAAATGTTATGTTAACAGAGAGAGAGAGGTGAAATTGATGGACTGTGAAGAGAACTGTGGGCTGGTCACACAACCATAATTTTCTCTTGCTGTCAATTTTTCCCCTATGAATTAAGTGATTTGACCTTGGACAAATTGCTTAAGCTCTTGGCATATAAGTGTCTTTAGCTATAAAACAGGGGATGTTACAATTATCCATAAAAGACATTTGTGGCATATTTAGCACACTTTACCAAGAATCTTTGTGAATGCTAAATATTTAACTAATTTTTTTTTATTCTGAAAAATAAGCTTGCTGCTACTGAACTTGCGGCTGATACTGAGGACTGTTTCTCTTTGTATGTAAGGTACCTGTGTCTTGGTATTGCCTCACATTTTCCTTTCAGTCCCCCAGTTTTTGAATAGCACAGACTGGCAAACATTGTAAAAGTGAGCGAATTGAGTCAGTTAAATGGTGGATGAGTGGAACCTGAATTAGGTAGAAGTTTTTCTACAAAGACAAACTGTGTTTGATTAGTGAATATAAAGTGAACACACACACACACACACACACACGCGCGCACACACACACTCAAGCACACGCACAGACACGCACACACACACACACTACATACAGCTTCCCTGAGAAACACATCCCTCTTACACACATCTTTCTCTGTAGTGAATCTAGAAACTACATACACATTTTATTCTGTTTTAGCATTGCTAAATCTTAGAGCTTTCTCACTATGGCAAAGATATCCAATTCCTACTAGAGAAGAATTGAACTTTCTTAACTCTTTGATTTATATAAATATTTGATATTTCCATTCAGCCTTAGATTCTGAGCATCAAGTAGCATTTATATAAGCATAATCTCTTCAGTTGTTATTTGAAAGAATGAGGGGTTGGGGATTTAGCTCAGTGGTAGAGCACTTGCCTAGGAAGCGCAAGGCCCTGGGTTCGGTCCCCAGCTCCGAAAAAAAGAACCAAAAAAAAAAAAAAAGAATGAGCAATTTTTGTTTTAAGAATATTTTATTGAAATGAAAAGTCTTATAATTTCAGAAAACAATTGAAATAAACTTTTATGACATAACAGCTATAACAGTATAAAAAATGATGTAGCACCAACAGAGTTTCAAGATATCAATAGATATGTTACAAAATTATACTGGTTAAGTTAATTTGCTACCACATATTTAAAACATTGACCCAGAACACTAGTTGAATCTTACCTTCATAAAATTATGAGTAACTATCACTTTCAGCAGCACTAAAATCGGAACAAGGGAAAATTGTCACCCAGAACAGAACATTTGGTTTTTAGCAATAAGCAGAAGATGTTTTTGTAGATAATCTCTTTTCTCCAATATATATTATCAAGTAAAGGAAGAATTTAAGGAAGAGTCTAAGTTGGAATCTTAGGATCCTAAACGCCCTTCCTATGCCCCTGTCTTATAGGATTACTTCCTGTAGTAGCACTAGTGGGGGATGGTAAGATGGTAGGAAATGACCCCTAATGGAGGATATTGTCACTAGAGCACATATGGGGGTTCAGTCTTCCTTTTACTCTTTCTTTGTGCCTAACTGCCTTAAAATAAGCAAGTTCCGCTAGGCACCCAACACAACGTACGTCACTATCAGCCAAAGAGAAATTTTTCAGAGCAAACATGGAAGGAAAGCCTGAAAGCGGTGAGCTAAAAGAGGACTGTTGGGTTCATGTATCATCATATCAGTTATTTTTCTTACACTAACTCATGACGAAATTCTTAGGACATGTGTGCAAGCAGAGAGGTTCCACAGATTCTATAACAGGAAACATCCAAGGAACTAACATCTGACAGAATACTAGCTTTCAGCTGTGCAAAATTGGACTGATTAACTTGACATAATATTGGCTTTTCTTCTTATGTGGCTACATAATTCTGGGGAATCTAATTTAATATTTAGACTTTGTATGTGCTATCATTAAAATGAAAATGTAATAACTAAATTTTTTTGAGGATGAGCAATATATCTAAACCTATAAGAAAGTTGAATTCAGACAACTCTTCATGGCTACTTCCAAATTTGGTCTTGGTTGTGGTTTTCATCAAAGTCTTATAGCAGGCATCATCTTGTCTAGGCTGAGTCATTCTGTTTCTTGGCTCTATCCCACCTAGGAATTTTTGGTAATTACCTGTACACACAGCGAGCATGCCTAGGCTGTAATGTGGGCAATTATTCACAAGCCCGATAAATACCTCCTTAGGTTTGAAATGACTTTCCACAAAGATATAACCAACAAGGCTTTCTGAACCTGAGATTTCTAAGTATGCATATGATGATGAGGCTGTCCCTGGGTCTTGTTCATATATTGTGCCTGTATATCTGTCTGGTTATTATCCCTCAAAGGAAAATTATGTGGCTACAAAAATATTCTACAGATCAACTGAATTAGTGTCTCTAAATATTTCTATTTAAAACTAATGTCTTATTTTCTGTTACTTTAAGAAAATACTTGAGATAATCAACTTGTGATGAGATAGTTTTTTTTTCTTACAGCTGTGGAGATTTTGACTCATGACTATGTGACTATAGTGAATTGACCCTGTGAGGAGACAGAAGAGCGCAGCAGAAAATATTTGGAGCATCGGTCTGCTCACTTCATGCATGGTAGGCAACCGAAGGTAAAGGGGTTGGTGTTTCCAAAACTCCACCAATAAGGTAATTCCCATGGACTCATTGCTTTACATTAATCCCCACCTTTTAAAGGTACCACCGCCTTCACAATAGCACCACAGATTAGGCACCGTAGACTTGACTGACTACTTTGGAAGACTTTGTAAAGCCAAACCATAAGAGAGAATCCTACTTGCAAAGGAGCTTCCTTCCTGGAACTTTCTGTCAAATACTCTGACCCAGCAGTCAAGTGCTTAATTGTCTGTAGTTTTCATAAACATCTGAGGTAAGTTTATTATGTAGAAAGATTAATCAAAGTTACACACTAACTTTAAGCCAGCAGTCAAATATCACTGTACCTGTAGAAAGTACCTTCTATTAATGTATGTGAACTGAAGGCGAAGCAGGGCAGACTGGCAGACAGCCATTCTCAACCTTCCACACCTCATTAGGTGACTTCAGGGGCACTATAGCTTCAATGTTCATTAACTTTAGAGTCTTGCACTTTATATTTTCCTCTGCTCTTATTTTTATCTTCTTTACTTACTCATTTTTTCTAACAAAGAGGATGAGAGTACTCCACAAGAATTTATTAAATTAACTCTTTTGATCCCTAATGCCTCTAAGATTGAATTTAGACTCTGTGATTTTATCTACTTCATCAACTATGCACTCCATATTCTCACCTATAACCAGGAATAATTATGTGTGTATTATTTTCTATCCCTCATATAAATGTCTTCTGCTTCCTTACATGAGAAAAAATCAATTATATCAGAATCCAGAAACACAGTCTTCCTATTAATGTAATTTGTTTTGGCTGTAATAATCAGTACAGAAATATTCCAGGTTGAAATATCTTTCAAGTATTTTTAAGTACTAGAGCAGTACGTCTAGGCTGTAATGCGGGCAATTATTCACAAACCCACTGAATATCTCCTTAGGTTTGAAATGCCATTTCACAAAGATATAGCCAATAAGGCTTTCCGAAATTTCTAAATATACATATGATGGTGAGGCTGTCCCTGGGTGCTGTTCACATATTGTGTCTGCGTATCTGTATGGTTAATATTCCTCAAAGGGCAATTGTGTGACCAAAAAAAAAATACAGCTCAACTGAATTAGTCTATAAATACTTTAATTTAAAACTAATGTCTTATTTTCTGCTACGTTAAGAAAATACTTGAGATAATCAACTTGTGATGAGATAGGATTTTTTTTTTCTGTGCCTGGATAGGGATACAAAACAATGATAACGAATTGGGAACATTTTCTATACCCAGAATATTTACTCATAAGACATGGTAAGCCCATGTCATGCATGGATGAAGTAAAAGACGACTTATTGGAAACATTCTTATTCTGTAGATTTATACCAAAGACTGGCCCATAATTGAATTTGTAGTCCAATTGGACTCTAATTATTAACAAAAGGTCCAGCTAGTTCAGCTTCCTAAAAGTTGAAGTCACAGATATTAGAGTTTGAGTTCACTCAAAAGATTATATCTAAGCCCCCAAACCATGGGGAACAATAGGAATAGCTGGAGTGGGCTTTAAATTTGAAATGAGTCCAAATTAATTTACATCAAAACCTATTAGTTTGGTATATACGGTCATATTTCATTTATTATAGAACCACTTATTTGGTAAAAGTGTATATGTCAGGGTCAAAGGAGACACATGTGTACAAGAATAGTTTTCTGGGTGATAGAACATAACTTACCTTAATAAATTCTCTCTAGCCACCATTTGGGTCTCTGGAATCAAACGCAGATCTTCTGACTTGGTGGCAAGGATTTTTATACCAAAAGGCATCTTGTCAGCCATGAAGCACTTTCTCATATCATATGTATTCAGTTGACTTCTTCTTCGCACAGCCTTTAGTCCTTGAAGGAAGGATGCCATTGTTCATGTGTTCTTTATGGTTATGAGCAAAGGTTATACTCGGAAAGATGTGGGTGAAGACCACAAGGGATGCCTCACTGAGCACTGTGACAAGCACACTGGGAATAAAGCCAACTGTTCACCAGAAACTACCTGATAAATGAGAGAGATTGAATATCACACAAAAAAAATTATACTGCAAGATGTTTGGTGCTGTGCTTGAAATGTGAGATGTCAGGGAGGTTCCACTCACAATATAAAATCAGCTCTTCCCTGAGATAGGAAAAGAAGGGACATAAAAGAAAAATACATATGGAGGGATACAACAGAAATGAATGTGAGCTTTAGAGACGTTGAATAAATCAGCATTCAGTATGGCAAAATAAAATGAGAAAATATAGAGAGACGCGACAGGCTGAAAACAGAATCCCAGTAAAGAACAGTTTGGAGCCCAAAATGGAATCTGCATTTTTCAGGTAGAAGAGGAAGGAACGGATGACAGAAGAATATGCTTTATAACCTAATGCATAACTTCTGTGTCAGTGTAGAGAATTGATGTCACCATCATCAAAAAGGTTGGACATATTGGTAGTCTCCTAAAAGCAATAAAGAAGGTTTAGGATAGCATCTTATCAACTGGTGGAGACTCCTGACCCATCCATGAACGTGGCATACGTGTTGATGTCTACAGACATTTTTTTTTCTGTTAACAAAGGGGAATATTCGATAAATGCAATATTTATTGATTAGAAGACTGGGTGCTGCGAAACATGTTGTAATACAAAGGAGAGTCCTGTATTGCAAAATCTGACCTGGTACGAACTGTTAAACAGTGTAAAGTTGCCAAACCATTACTGACTAGAACCTAGGTTTTTGTGGGCTTTAAATGGCAGCATTTAAACTGGTGGCCTGTTTTAATTCTTAAAACATTGATGTCAATGTAAAAAAACAAACAAACAAACAAAAAAAAAACCCCTAAAAAACAGACCATAGACCTCTCTGCTTTTAAGCCATGCTCTCCCTTAAGAGTTTTCACAGCCCTCTCTATTATCGCAGAGGTTTCATTGGAACTTCTTAATTTCCTTTACTGCAAGAATCGACTTATTCGATACGTGTCCTCTCAAACTCACAATCATTCTTATGTAATACAAAATGTATTGTTGGGTTTGTATACATAGAGAGCGCTGACAATATAAGAACTGTATTTTGAGCTGGTGATTTAACAGATAATTCATGATGGGGGACATTACAGTTTAGCAGTGTGATCACTCTTCCTCCAGAGGACTGAGTTTTCCCTGAGTAGGACATGCTGCTACTCCACTTGTCTCTATTAGGATGCTCCTCCATATGCAGGAGTTAGCATAAATGCTTGCAATTGTTTTGTTGATGATCAGGGGATTTGGAATGTGAAAAGATGAGATGAGTTTATACAATTTGTGTTGTTATTTAACAATTCTAACTCATGATGCTTTTATGACCCAATTCTACCTTTTGGAAATGCAAAACTCCACCAGTGAATAAATATTCTTAGTAGATATTTTGTTGTCTTAATATCTTCTTCTCTTAAAACAAACCAAGATCTTTGGGAGAAGTCAATGGACTGTAATCTCTTTATCCTTTCTTCTTTTATAAGGACAGATACAGAAAAAATAAGAAGAAAAAACCCACTTTAAGTTAGTTGTCATCTTCAAAGATTATAGGCTATGGATTCCTTTGAAAATTTTAAAGAAAGAGAAAAGGACACAAATTTTACATTTTTAATTTTACCTTTTTTTTTATTAACTTGAGTATTTCTTATATAATTTCGAGTGTTATTTCCTTTCCCGGTTTCCGGGCAAACATCCCCCTAATCCCTCCCCGTCCCCTTCTTTATGGGTGTTCCCCTCCCCATCCTCCCCCCATTGCCGCCCTCCCCCCAACAATCTAGTTCACTGGGGGTTCAGTCTTAGCAGGACCCAGGGCTTCCTCTTCCACTGGTGCTCTTACTAGGATATTCATTGCTACCTATGAGGTCAGAGTCCAGGGTCAGTCCATGTATAGTCTTTAGGTAGTGGCTTAGTCCCTGGAAGCTCTGGTTGTTTGGCATTGTTGTACATATGGGGTCTCGAGCCCCTTCGAGCTCTTCCAGTTCTTTCTCTGATTCCTTCAACGGGGGTCCTGTTCTCAGTTCAGTGGTTTGCTGCTGGCATTCGCCTCTGTGTTTGCTGTATTCTGGCTGTGTCTCTCAGGAGAGATCTACATCCGGCTCCTGTCGGCCTGCACTTCTTTGCTTCATCCATCTTGTCTAATTGGGTGGCTGTATATGTATGGGCCACATGTGGGGCAGGCTCTGAATGGGTGTTCCTTCAGTCTCTGTTTTAATCTTTGCCTCTCTATTCCCTGCCAAGGGCATTCTTGTTCCCCTTTGAAAGAAGGAGTGAAGCATTCACATTTTGATCATCCGTCTTGAGTTTTATGTCTTCTAGGCATCTAGGGTATTTCAAGCATTTGGGCTAATAGCCACTTATCAATGAGTGCATACCATGTGTGTTTCTCTGTGATTGGGTTTCTAATGTGTGGGATAACTTAAGGAACCAATCAGTTGGCTGGATTGCCGTCTTCTGAAATAAGTATGGTCATTTGAAAACAGAAGAAAAAATATCAGATGGGCATCATTTGGTGGCTTTGTGACATCCTGAGCCCTGCATCAGAGCAATAATTCATTGCAGGGCACGGCTTGTGTCTCCAAAGGAAATGTCACAAATGTGGTAAGCTTTAGTCTTAGAAAAACCTCAAGGTTGTCATGGATATATTGCCTTATTTTACTTTTAGAAAGTAAAGTGAGCAAAGAAAAATTCACAAACGACTATATTAGGAGGACTGTCACCAAACTCCATATTGTGAGGTATAAGTGGTACACTACGCTTGCTTTTCACTAAAATAGTGAGGAATGAAGAAACGGGAAAGAAAATGGAAAAGGAGAGACACCCAAAAAACAAAGATGAGAGGGGAGAAATTTGGAAATTATTTCCACAGTGTGCTGCATATATAAGTTAATTTTAGTAATCTATATCCTTTCATTCATGATTGAAAATTTTATAATTACCCACTTTTAATGCTTCTAGAATGACCATGCTTTGGTCCCTTCATTACTGGTACACAGTTAAATTGAAAGAAATATGTTTAACATCCTTAGATTTCGGTAAACTAATTTTACTTTTCACCTTAAGTCATGGCAAACTTGCAGTAGCAAGCTTGGCCTTGGTAGCTGGCATAGAAATGACAGGCTGAATGAATGTATATGCAATCCCTAAAAATACCGTAGGAAATCATGAAAATAAAATCCACATGCCTGACTCGTCTCTCAGAACATTGGATTCATGCTGAATGCCTTTCTGTGTGGGATCTTGAAATGTATGAACACATCCACTGAGCCATCTCCCCAGTCTGAGAATTCAGCATCTTTTAGGGGATTTCAGAACGTTGATCTAATCAGATTGCAAGCCTCTGCCTCCTGTGATTATTACTGAAGGTTGTAGCCTGACTTTATATAATATCATCAAACATAATTATAAAGGTTATCTTTAAGGGAAAAAAACCCTAATATAACAGAATGCTAGGCTACTGCTTAAGTGGTGTTTGTAGACCGTCTTGGCAGGGTTTTTAACATTGAGGTTATGTGAATAAGCCTATTTTTATTTAATGTAATTGGTAATATTTAGTCCTAAGTATTTTCAGCTATTTATTTCTCATCATGCAAATTCACCTTCCATTAGTCTCAGCTGTTTCACATCTTTATTATCTAAAGTCAAATTTTGTCAGCTACGAAGCTATGGTTAGGAAAGTGTTTCTGCATTGTCTTGGAGATATAGTTAAGCTGGTAGATTATTTGCCTAGCAAGACAAAAGATAAAGCCTGGTGTGGTAGCATATGCTTTTAACCTCACCATTAGGACTTATGCCTGGAAGAGCAGAAGTCTGAGGTCCTCTTCAGCTGTATAGCCAGTTCAAGACCAGCCTTGGGAACATAAGACACTGACTCCAAAATATTTTTTTTTTTTTTTTGGTTCTTTTTTTCGGAGCTGGGGACCGAACCCAGCGCCTTGCGCTTCCTAGGTAAGCGCTCTACCACTGAGCTAAATCCCCAGCCCCCAAAATATTTTTATATTGCCTTGTCACAACTGTTCCTACACAGTATTTTGTTGTTGTTGTTTCCTCTAAATTGGTTTGAATGTACAATGATGGAAAATGGGAAGCAACCAATTGTGTGCTGGCATTTGTATATAGGAAATCAAGTGTGATTTAGGAATGATACCAGGGCGAGATTATTCTCAGGACAATAACTATACCTTGATAGCATGGTCTGAGCTAGATCATTCTCATGGTCTCTCTGCCATGTCTCTTTTCACATGAAAGCATACAGATCAACACATTTGATAAAATAGCTGAAAGGCAGACACCTAAATACATTTAACTGTGAGTTAGTGAGAGAACATGTAATTCTATGCTCGCACTTCCTCTTAATATATTTTTTTAAACCTCCAGGATATGTTATAGATTTCAAGCTAAGTCTGCAGAAAATCAGATTCATGTCTGAGCCTCAGTTTAAAAACTCCTCAAGCAGAACATTATTGTCAACCAAGCTAAAAGGACTGTGATACATTTTGATACTTGTTTAAATTAGCTATGCATTTAGAAATACTATAAAATTAACGTGAAAGCTTAATGTCAATAGTTGATTTAGATTTCCCATTTTTCATCCTCCTAGTGCGAGTTTTTCTGAAAGCCACTGCATAGTAAATATTTGTAGTCTTGGGCTACCTTTGTGCGTTACCCTGAGAATAGGACCCGATTTAACATTTCTGAAATATTAAGTATATTCAATGCATCCTAAACAAATGATAACCTGTACTTTGCATATGTTTATGCTTCACAAGACCCTGGAGCCTATTTAAACACAGATTGAATGCTACATGGCCTAACAGACATGTCTTAAATTACTTCAGAATAATTGACCCATTCATATGACTATATTGCTTTACATGGAATTGAGGCGTATGGTGTAGCAATCACTTGTGTGATGGGGCATCATGTACTGTGGGACGAATGGTTTATAAAACTCTCAAAGGTTAAGCCTTGTCAGTGCCTGAATATGACTATTGTGTTTCAGTAATTGCCACTTAGTATTAGATTTAATGAGCACTTAGGAATAAAGAATGTTTCTACTAGACATAGCTGTTATGCTAATTTTTACTATACCTTTCCCTCTATTTCCAAGTTGCATTTATAAGCCTCCATTTTCTATTATAGAATCTCCTCTCTCTCTCTCTCTCTCTCTCTCTCTCTCTCTCTCTCTCTCTCTCTCTCTTTGTGTGTGTGTATGTGTGTGTGTGTGTGTGTGTGTGTGTCTGTCTGTCTCTCTCTCTGCTTTCTACATATATTTTTCTTAGTGACCTCATTAAAAAAAGAAAAAAAAAAAGGAAAAAAAAACTGCCGTAAATTATAGGGTTCCTAGTTAAATAGCTTGTCCTATTGAGATGTAAAGATGCAAATTCTATTGTAAAGACAGGATCAAATAAATGCCTGTCTTCCCTACATTATATGCTGCCCAATTTTCTTTACAAAGCACCGTTTCTGTGGAATTTGATGTTTTGTTTTAATTATGTGACTCTTGGAGAGAGCTTTCTCATATGTGTTTATAAAAGTCTTAGTCTATTCTCTCAAGCTAGAAAAAGGGCTTCTCTAAATGGTCAGTGTTGTCAGTAAAGTGGGAGAGTCTAGAACAGAATATTTTCATCCAGTAAGTCTTTCAAATTCTAGAGGCCTCTGCAGGGGATCAAATTCACAATAATTAGTGTTGACTTCTAATAGAAATTGAAATGCTCAATTCTGGAAAATTTAGCCATCTTTAGATTATTATCATTTTTCTATTCGTATTATTAAGTCTGTCTTTGACAGTTCAGTAAAATGGAAGACCCAGGATTACTAAATAGTTTTATTACTGTTTGCAGTGATTTTTCTGCGCAGGACACAGTTTGATATTAACTACTCTTTCTTAGTTGTAAAAGCACATTGAGTAACTCCCCCAGTGTGTATGTGTATATATGTGAAAGAAATTGACTGAAGACAAAGGACATAAATATAAAAATACTAGAAAAGAGTTTTGACCAGTTTTTCTCATACCAAACACATTTTAAGATTTTTAAAGTAAATTTAAATATATTCTTTAACTCTTCTTTGTTTGTTTATTTATTTGATTTGTTTTTTTTTATGACAGGCTTTCTCTGAGTGTAGGTCTGGCTGTCCTGGAACCCTCTCTATAAATTGTACTGGCCTAGAACTCATGGAGATCCACCTGCCTCTCTCCTGGAGCTGGCCACTACTGTCCGACTATTTTTTATTTAATAATCTAACTAGGTCTAGCATTCAAAGGCAATAGAATGATGGATAAATGTGATGGTTTGCATATGCTATTCCTAGGGAATGGCACTATTGAGAAGGTGTGGCCTTGTTGAAGGAAATGTGTCACTGTTGGGGTGGGCTTGGAGATCTTCCTCCTAGCTGCCTGAGGATGCCCAGTCTGGCTTCCTTCAGATGAAGATGTAGAACTCTCAGCTCCTCCTGCACCATGCCTGCCAGAATGCTGCCATGTTCCCATCTTGATGACAATGGAATGAACCTCTGAACCTGTAAGCCAGCTCCAATTAAATGTTGTCATTTATAAGACTTGCCTTGGTCATGGTGCCTGTTCGCAGTAGTAAAACCCTAAATAAGACAATAAATTATTCTGCTTTCTAATTGGGTGGTGTATGCTATAAAAACTATGAGAGGTATGCTCTCCATGTTAGAATAATCATTGATCAAATTCTTCTAAAGCCTGACTCTATGTTGAAACTCCAGTCCCTTCTGAAGTGCCATTGCCAAACTCAATTGCCTTCTATCACCTCCATCTTGATAGCCAGAGTAAGGCAGTTTTTGAAGATAATAGGGTTGACTGAGCAAATAATTCCAAGAGGAAGAAACCACAAGCTAGCATTTAACTTCTTGAGGCTGTATTAAATTCCCGCTTTCAAATCCTTATATAATAGAAATTCCAAGTAACCCGTTCCCATTTGGCAGAAACACTTTTCCCATAGTAGAGGGTTTGTCCTTCAGTCTTTGAAATAAACAATCCTGTATGCTGAGGTCCAGACTCCAGTCTCTTTTCTGCCTCCTGTTCCTTTAAGCTACCTCAGAAATCTAACATTATGTACCACAGTTTTGAAGAACATCAAAAGACCAGAGTCTTAGGAGATGTGTGGGCAAAAATGGAGCAGAGATTGAAGAAAAGGCCAACCAATGACTGGCCCAACTTGGGATCCATCCCATGGGTAGGCACCATTTCCTGACACTATTACTGATGCTATATTGTACTTACAGACAGGATCCTAGCATGGCTGTTCTCTGAGAGGACAGATGACTAAGATAGATGCAGACACTCACAGCCAATCACTGGACTGAGGTCAAGGAACTCTATGGAAGTGTTAGGAGAAGAAGCAAAGGAACTGAAGGAGGTTTCAGCCCTATAGGAATACCAAGAGCATCAACTAACTTGAACCACTGTCAGCTCCCAGAGGCTGAATCACCAACCTAAGAGCATACATGGGTTGTTCCAAAGCCCCTGGCACATATGTAGCAGAGGGCTGCCTTGTCTTCTCTGGCCTCAGTGGGATCGGATGCACCTAATCCTGTAGATAATTTATGTCCCAGAGTAGCAGGGTACCTGATCTCACACTATCTCACAGGTGAAGGGGAAAGAGTATGGGGGAAATATTTTATAAGGACGGACAGGGAAGAGGCAATATTTGATATGTAAATAGATAAAATAACTAATTAGTTTAAAAAAGAAAATTTCTGAATTGCAGTTTGGAATCTGATCAAATCATTTCAGAACCTTATAGAGGCAATTTTGCAGAGTGTTGAAAATTAACAATGTAGTCAGAGGTTTCTATTAGATGAATTTATTCATTTAGTAAACCAACACAAGCTACAGATAGTCCATTATGAGCATAGAATATGAAACTTAAGAAAAATTCAATCATCTATAAGTTGTTATCTTTGGTTGCAATTTGAAGGGAATTTCTCAATGACTTAAGAGGCAAGTTGTTTGGACTCCTGGTGTAGGGGATTGTTGGGGGGTAAGGAGGGGTGGATGGGGAGGAGAATACCCTTACAGAAGGGGAGGGGGAGAGGTTAGGGGGTTGATGGACCTGAAGTCCGGAAAGGGAATAACATTTGAAATGTAAATAAGAAGAACCAATTTAATTAAAAAGGGGAAAAAAAAAAAGAGGCAACTTGTTCTGAACATTATCAAAAGAGAACATGAAAACCAATAAGCTCCCAAGTAGCTCTGGTCTGGACTTGCAACTTCTCCCAAATTCTAGATCTGAAGCCTGAAAGTGCTGTGTAACACCATCGCCGAATAATGGTGTGACCTTCCTTGATATTTAGAAACTTACTGAACCCTAAGAAAAATTTAGTAGAAGTATAAGAGAAATTACTTGAAAAATATAATCCGGGACCCGGCGCTGGAGAAAGAGAGATCATGACAATGTGATTGGCAGCTAACATAAAAAATAATGTTGATCAAGCATATTAAAAGAGGCAAACAGCAGCAAGACATTGATTTCATATCAGCTCACAACATAAAAACATAATATTGAATGAATCTATAAGACTACAAAGCCTGCGCAAAAACAATTAGTCCTACATTGTAGTGTTTTCTCAATATGCTTCACCTATCACTTTTTGCATTCCACACTGGGAAGAATTCTGTAAAGTCAATGGTGCTTAAAGGGGTATTTAAATACAAGAGCTAAATATTTCTTGCTTCTCAATTTGCAATTGAATGGCGAAACAGAAAACAGATCTCTATATCCTTGGTGAAGCAATACAGCAAGCCTAATATGCCACTGTATGTAAGCAACAACCAAAAATCCAGACTCTCTGTCCCTGAATGGAGAATCAGACAGGTCTCCAGCTTACATTTCTCTCATTCTGTATGAATCTGAATAAACTGTTAGCTGAACAGTGAAGGGACAGAGGTTTCTGAAACCAGGACAACTGAAATAGCAAGCAACATGGTAATCAACAGGTGTCCCCCAAATAAAGCCAAAGCAATGAGACCAGAATTTCCTGGGCAACAGATGCATTAAAAGGAGCACTGCCCTCCATAGAAGACTGGCTCTCACTGAACTCAGTAGAGGAGTCCTGTTTTTAGCCTAAATTTATAGTGACAAATGGGAGCCTTCCCTTATTTAACATGGCCTTTGTTTCAGACTTTTATGTTTCCAGTGATAAATTACATTCATAACATTATCAATAACACTTAGGCATTATTCTCAGATTTCTATCCTATTTTCATTCTTCTTCTGCCCTTTGATTGGCACAGGGATTCTTCACCAAACCACATATATTTCCCAGTACTTTCAAGTACAATTTATACTAAGTATTCACAATGGGTTACTTGATAAAATGATCAGAATTCATCAGTTGGCCAACGAAAGCCTCAGTTGACATTTACCTTCTTTCAATATCACTGGATATTGAATTAGGAATACTATCAATAAAAAATGTTTTTAAGGGACAAGGAAAGCTCATTTGATTGTATAATATATTCATTTAATCCTATATTTCTCAAACATTTAATCTCATGATTGAGATACCTGTATAGAACATCACAGTCTGTCCTGTCTTAATGTTATTAAATTATTAGATTCCCTACTGGCACATATTTCTATTGAGAATCTATGGGCAGATATGATGCTTTGTTTGTCAGTGTCTGGGACAGATATTTAGGTTCTTGATCTCGTAGGCAAAGAATTTAAATAAAACCTCATAACATTTCTAAAACAAGCAAGATAACTTTTTTTCATGAGTGAAGCAATAGTAGTTATTATGGAAAATTCGACTATGAAGATTGGCAGTGGTTAACATTCAGGAGAGTTCTTAAACACCCCCACTATTATTTAATGCTTTATTTTAAGTCTTCTAAGGGGATATATATATATATATATATATGTATGTATATATATATATATATATATATGTGTGTGTGTGTGTGTGTGTGTGTGTGTTTGTGTACTTTTATATGTGGATTATGTTATATATTCATTTTCTTTATTTTTTTTCTCAGAGCTGAGGACTGAACCCAGGGCCATGTGCTTGCTAGGCAAGTGCTCTACCACTGAGCTAAATCCCCAATCCTATTTTCATTTTCATTGTTGAGCACGTATCTTCTGTACATTTACCTTGGTATATGTATCTGATTTAATAGTATGATCAACCACACATAAATATAACATGGAGAAAGGGGACATTAGCCTAAAAGTTCACTTGAATGATACAGTTTTGCTTACTTGCCATTTTAAACCAAACCCATTAAGCCTGGATAAACTCTTCTATTCTTTGTCACAAAAACATAGGACTACAGTTAAGTAGAAACAGTGGAGATATTTGACTTGTTACTTTGATGGAGAAGTCTATACTATTGTTCAGAGCTCAGAGTTTGAGTGGCCCTTCAAAGATCTTTTTTCTGGCGGTTATGGGGATGTTCGGTCCACTGTATAGATAGGGCTGTCTTACCCGGTGTGTGTGCAGATGATGGAAATGAGCTTCTAAGTATGTATTACACAGAGTGGATAGTGAAATGCAAATGGAGGCACCGGCTACACCCTGTGCTATATGGCTTTAACTTTCTTCTTAGTTCTTACGAGGCAATACCACTAACTTCTTCCTTCCTATCTTTGAACCTTTTTTGCATCTTTATTACCTTTTTTTTCTTTTAAATTACCATTTCCAAAGCTTTGAATTTCTTATAACTAGGAAGCATCCCAAATATTTTCTCTTAGTCTCTTAAAATAAATTAGGCAGCAGGGGAAGACTGGTCTTAAGAACATTAGGAACTTGGAGTTTAGTTTGTAAATGTAAATGTAAATCCAAATGTATATGTGAAGTGGAGTGGTCTGTAGGGACTCCTCGGGACGGAGCAGGAAGTCCAGGTTGAGCTCCAGATGGTAGGAAAAGAAAGAGTACAGGGAGAGATAGCTTTAGTTGGGTGGGTGGGGCATTTGGAAAGCTAATAGAGTAGAAAGTTCCTGGAATCTATATGGGTCATCCTAGTAATGGTTGGCACTGAATCTCAGCTGATAATCCTTTGTGGTCAAGTAAGGCATCCAGTGGTGGGCTTGGGTTACATTTGGTTAAGTTACTGGCTAAGGGTGCCCTATGGATATACCCAAACTACCCACACTGATGCTAGGGTAGAGGGTGGCTGTATGCAAACTGACCGAAGGACTCCATGTTTGTAGAAAACATCCAATGTAACTTATTGAAAGCAGAGAGGTTGTGCTGGTGACAGCTTTGAACCTTCACTTTTACATTCCATTTTCTTCAGTGTAGGAAGGTAATCTGCAGGCCACTGACAGGGAAGCCTACACACCAACCCTGTCCTAAAGCCTTTGACCAACAGATGCCCTGCTTGCAGGATATGTTGTACAAATTGTGGCCTGAACTTACAGGAGTGGCAAACCAATGTGTGATTTACCTTGAGACCCACCAAGTTAAATGCATTAGAGAAAGCCCAGGCTCAACCTTGTTTGGCTGACCAGAAATCTGCGACTGGATAGCCCAGAGAACTAGGATTGAAATAAACATTATTGGTCAAAAAGGAAACAGGGTAGAAAGAAAGAAAGAAAGAAAGAAAGAAAGGAAGGAAGGAAGGAAGGAAGGAAGGAAGGAAGGAAGAGAGGAAGGAAGGAAGGAAGGTAGGTAAAAGAAAGATAAAGGAAAAAGAAGAAAAATAATTAGTGAAATGATTCCTAGCACTATTCAGCTATACTCCGAGATATGTGCCTTGTCCAGTTGTCATCAGAGAAGCTTCCTCTGACAGCAGATTGGAGCAAATGCTAAGACCACAGATGGACAATATGTGGAGAGTCTAAATTGGAGGATTCCATCAAGTCCTTCCTTTCAGAGATCTGGAATCAACCAGAAGAGGGAGCAGAAAGATTGTAGGAATCAGAGGGAATGCAGCAAACTAAGAAAACATGGCACATTGACTCATCTAAGCCAAATTCATGTGGATTCACATAGAGAGATGCAGCCAACATAGGTCCTGCAGCGGTCTTCTACTAAGCTCTCTGCAAATATGTCCTGACTGTTAGTTTGGTGGCTTTATGGGATTCCTAACTGTGGGAACAGGTGTGTCTCTGATTCTTTTGCCTGTTCTTGAAACTCTTCCTCCAGTTGGGTTGCCTTGTACAGCTGTGGTATGAGGGTTTTCTCCTACTCTTATTGCATTTTGTTCTATCATGTTGATTATTGTCTTCTACATGATGCTCTTTTATAATGGGAGGAGGGGGAGTAGATCAGGGGACAGGGGAGGTAAGGGAGAGCTTGGAGTAGTGGAGAAAGGAGAAACTTTGGAGGGTGTATTGTATGAAAGAATAATTTATTTTCAGGAAAACAAAATAAAAGGACCATTCCCATTGAATTATATAAAAATAAATATATATTTTATATGCACACTAAAGGATGAATGAAAGACAGAATTCACTAGTGTTATGGCATTTAAAGAAAGACCTAAAGAAATGCTTAGAAGCTAGCTAAAAGAGAGCTTTTGATAATTGGACCCGTGAAAGCTAGAATACATTTTCCAGTGAAATTGATGTAATTGGATAAGCTTGTATAGAGAATGCCATAACTACAGACAGTAAAACTAAATTAAGCCACACAGAAATAAATCCATTTTTTACTAAAATACTTATATCACTTCACATAGTCTTAATTGACACAGACAAATGTCCCAGCTTACTTTTTTGCCAAATTTGACTTAACTTTTTGCTTATATAGATGAGAAAAATCTTGATTTCTAGGAAGAATTAAAAGAAGAAAAGTAGATTATATGCCTGTATAGACAAATATCACAGATTTTCTTAAAGAGGGCTGATAGGTTGCAACATAATTATTTAACCTTGGTATGAGAACTGGGGTTGAATCTGTAATGTGATTTTCTTGTTTTCTTTATCAGAAATTTGGAACCAAACCTTAAGTGCTGAGAGCAAATCTATCTTAACGGTAATAGTGTCACAAAGTATGTTGGCATATTGGAGTTCCCTATAATTACTTTACTTTTTCACCTTTTATTTCTGGAGCTTTAAGTTGTCTGTAGCATATGTGTCTTCATTTTATTGTAAAATTTATTATAACAAGTCAATGATATTTATAGTACAAAGTAGATTGAACCAGATGAAAAGGATTTTGCTCTAGAAGTTTTATCTACCCAAAAATCTGATTTCACAAGTTTCAATGCAGTATACATTGAGAAACAACTGTTATCCTGTATATTTTCCTAATAGGACATTACAGTTTTTAACATATAGAGGCAGTCACAATTAATGCATTCATTAAGAAAATATTTATTAAGAATAATCAGTGTGGAAAGTTTTAAGAGATGTGACTCTAGATCACATACAAAGCATGTTTACTTCCTTGATTAACTTTCAGCC
This sequence comes from Rattus norvegicus, assembly GCF_021556685.1. Lineage (NCBI taxonomy): Eukaryota > Metazoa > Chordata > Mammalia > Rodentia > Muridae > Rattus > Rattus norvegicus. The sequence continues at coordinate 120,273,479 of NC_141539.1, read as the reverse complement.
CAAGTGAAGTTCAAACCAGGAAGTCCAAATGTTTTAAGCATCCAAGTGCTAATTAGGGAAGTCTTAAATGCTTAAACACTGTGTCCAGTGCTAGGAGGGGACAATGAAAAGACATCAATGGCCACAACTACTCTGAATATTTACACTGCCCTTAATCTGAGGAGATAAAATTATTATCTTCTGTGACCAACATTTTAATGAAAAATTCTAGTGGTAAAAGGTTTATAGCCTATAATTACCATTTATCACAAGAAGAAGCTTCTCTTATGAGAGTTAAACAATGCAGTGATCTAACTCAAGAAGAATGCTTTTAGCTTCCTACATCTACTGAAATTTTCATGATTTTATTTGTCCTAATGGCTGAAAAATATTTCATTATGTAAATGTTCCACATTGTATTTATCTGTTCATCAATTAACGAACATCTACGTTGTTTCAAATTTCTGAGATGGACATGAGTGGGGGCAAGAAGAATACGATAATACAAGTGGTACAACAAGATCTGACAGTAGATTAATTTTCACCCTTTTCAGAAAACTCCAACACTGGGTTTTTACAGTGGTTCCATTTTGGAATTCCACCAGCAATGAATAAATCTTCCCCTTTCTCCACACCCTTGACAGCATTTTACCTCATTTATCTTACTGATCTTGTCTATTCTGAGGGAAATTAGATAATATCATATAGTTTGAAAGCACTCCAATCTAAATGCGATGTCTTTAACAAGCCCCTTTCCTTAGGCTTCTGGGATCTATGTGGAGAACTATAGTAGGCAAAATATTCTAAGACTCAGAAGTCATGAACAACACAGGGAAACAGCATCTTCCAGACGTAACAGGACTGATGCACAGAAAATCACAGACTCTGATGGCATGCATAAGACCAACACATATCCAAACTAGATATAAATCTCAAAGAAAAATGGACACAGAGACGCAGTCCTAAGCAGGAATGTGTTTACAATTGATACCTACCAGGAAAGAATATCAAACATTTAATTACTTAATTTTTAAATTAATTTTTGTTTGTTTGGATTTGGGAGAGAAAGATTGTTTATATATATATATATATATATATATATATATATATATATGGGAGGGAGATGGGGAGTATCTGGCAATAGATATAATAGGGCAAATATATACTAAAGTATATTGTACAAAAATATATTTTAAATTAGAAAATATTTATATTGACATTTGACTTTATCAAATTATTGATTACACGTGAATTCAATAGATCAAGTCATATGATAGCATTGTTCTGGATGGAATGAGTGATGTCTTGGAGAAGAGTTGCTTCAAGAATGTGAGCAAGTGACTGAAGTGACACTGGCTGATAAGGAAATAAGTAAAGCAGCCTCAGCAAAGAAGGACTAAAAGTTCTCGTTAAGGATTTTGCCCTTTCTATTCAATTCAAGCATATACATGTTTTTTTGTTTGTTTATTTTTGTTTTTTGGGGATTTTTTTGTTTTCTTCCTCTTCCTTGTTACATGGTCTTAAGAATTGATTGAAGAAAAGCTATAACAAAGACAGATTACCACCAACACTTTACAATGGATACTCAGGTTTGGGAAGTGGAAACTGAACTCATCTCACCAATCCTAGGAAGAACTCTCATGAGGGACTGCTGAAACTAAGGCAGAGGTGGCTGCCATGCATCCAGAACAGCCTACTCCTCCAAACATGTCTGTAGTGACAAGAGGATGAAGGAAGGACAGACACACATATACAGGAGGAGAAAAACTACTTTCAGTTTGGCTATTTTCCTTCAAATGGAGTGGGACTATTTAAGCAACCAGCATCCTCTGCAAGTTAGAAGAAGAAAAAACAAAATTAAACAAACAAACAAACAAACAAACAAGCACCTCCAGCAGGATTCTTGAGGAGGAGCTAGCTTGTTTTGATAGAAGGTCTTGGTATAGGAGGTCTCAGTCCAGTATCAGTCTAGAATATAAGCATCTCGGATGAAGCTTCAATTTATTTCTGTACATTCTGCCTGCCTTGCACATGGACCAGAGGAAACTTTGACAATTCCTTTCCTGATCCAAGGAAGGCTTTGACAGTTCCCACGGTTCTGAGGCCCTGGTCCTGGTCAATAACACATGTTCACTCAGAACTAAACTTGAAACTTACATATTCACTCAGGAATTCCCTCACACCAAAAGTAGACTTATCACTCAGAGGGGCTAAGCACTTGAAAATCATGTCTCTTCAGATGTGAGGGAGTGTGGGTTTTGGGGACATCCTCTTGGAGACAGGGGGAAAAGAATAGGATTAGGAACTGTCAGAGGGCTGGATGGCAGAGGGATAACAACTGGACTGTGAAAACTGATTATAGATAGCACTGAAATGATCAGGATCACAGGAGAGGCCAGAATATCTGCCCTAACACCCACAGTAACTGGATCCATCAGGATCCATGGATGCAGGAATGTCTGTTCAACCGGTGGCAGGGTTTCCTTCTGGTCTCAACCCTGACCAGACTTTGGGTGCTGGCTCCACACCTAGTCCACACTGCGCATCTGGTGCCTGATTCTCAGGTGCTCTGATATACACAGGATCACAAGATCATAGAGGAAGCCTGATGCCCAGGAGATCTGACCAACCCAGGAGCACTGGAACTCTGACACATTAAAGAACACAGTTGAGGCTGCATCTTTCCCAATATTCAGAATAACTGGGACCCCGCAGGAAGCAGGAAAACACAAACCCTGGTAAAGCCAGGGACCTGGGTTCCTTCCAGCTTGTACGTAGGCTTGAAACAAACCCACATGTGCTCTGGCTCCCCACCCACTCATGCAGCATCCAGAGAAAACTTGTCTCCCAGGAGCTCTGACACAACAGGATCTCAGGAACTTAATTGCACCAGGATTTCAGAATCCCAGAGGCAGCTTGACTCCCAGGAGCTCGGAAACACCAAGGATCTCAGGATCACAAGATCACAGAACCACAGGACCATGGAAAAAGTTGGACTCTGTGGAGTTCTGACACAACAGGGACCACAGGAGGGAGAGGCTTCAGTCAGACAGCCAGGGCAGGTAGCACTTGAGATAAACAGATGGTGAGAAGTAAGTCTAAGAAAATAAGCAAAAGAAAACGAGACTACTTGGCATCATCAGAAACCAATTCTCCCAGCACAGCAAATATTGGATACCCATCTCACCAGAAAAGCAAGAGTCAGATATAAAGTCTCATCACATGTTGAGGGTGATGATAAAGTACTTTAGGAAGGACATAATTAACTTACTTAAAGAAATATAGGAGAGCACAGGTAAACAGGTAGAAGCCCTTAAAGCAGAAACACAAAAATTTCTTAAAGAATTACAGGAAAACATAACCAAACAGATGACGGAATTGAACAAAACCATCCAAAAGCTAAAAATGAAAATAGAAACAATAAAGAAATCACAAAGGGAAACAAACTGGGAGATAGAAAACCTAGAAAGGTGATGAGGAGTCATAGATGCAAGCATCACAAACAGAATACAAGAGATAGAATAGAGAATCTCAGGTGCAGAAGATACCATAGAAAACATTGAACCATGAAAGAAAATGGAAAATGCAAAAAAACTTCTAACCCGGGATAGCCAGGAAATACAGGAAACAATGAGCTGGATATAGATCTCTCCTGAGAGACACAGCCAGAATACAGCAAATACAGAGGCGAATGCCAGCAGCAAACCACTGAACTGAGAATAGGACCCCTGTTGAAGGAATCAGAGAAAGAACTGGAAGAGATTGAAGGGGCTCGAGACCCCTTATGAACAACAATGCCAAGCAACTAGAGCTTCCAGGGACTAAGCCACTACCTAAAGACTATACATGGACTGACCCTGGACTCTGACCTCATAGGTAGCAATGAATATCCTAGTAAGATCACCAGTGGAAGGGGAAGCCCTTGGTCCTGCTAATACTGAACCCCCAGTGAACGTGATTGTTGGGGGGAGGGTGGCAATGGGGGGAGGGTGGGGAGGGGCACACCCATAAAGAAGGGAATGGGGAGAGATTAGGGGGATGTTTGCCCGGAAACCGGGAAAGGGAATAACACTCGAAATGTAAATAAGAAATACTCAAGTTAATAAAAAAAAAAAAGAAAAAAGAAAAGAAAAAAAAGAGAAGATCAAACATAACAGTAATAGGTATGAAGAGAATGAAGGTTTTCCACTTAAAGTAAATATCTTCAACAAAATATAGAAGAAAACATCCCTAACCTAAAGAATGAGATGCCCATAAACATACAAGAAGTACAAACTATCAAATACACTAAAGGAAGAAAGAGTATGGAATGTAGTAATGGATAAAGGTCAAGTAACATATAAAGGCAGACCTATCAGATTACATCAGACTTTTCACCAGAGACTCCAAGATATCTCATGACAAAACCAAAATATCTTTCCACAAATCCAGTCCTACAAAGGATAATAGATGGAAAACTACAACACAAGGAGGGAAACTACATCCTACAAAAAGCAAGAAAGTGATCTTCCTTTAACAAACCCAAAAGAAGAGAGCCAAACAAACATAATTCCACATAAAACAAAAAAAAAATTACAGGAAATGGTAATCACTCTTCCTTAATCACTGTCTTAACATTAATGGACTCAATTCCACAATACAAAGACATATATTAACAAATTGGATATGCAAATAGGACAGAACCTTTTGCTGCATACAGGAAACACACCTCAGAGACAAAGACACACACTACCTCAGAGTGAAAGTCTGGAAAACAATTTTCAAGCAAATGGTCCCAAGAAACAAGCTGGAGTAGCCATTCTAATATCAAATAAAATCTAAGGTCAACCAAAAGTTATCAAAAAGATAAGGAAGGACATTTCATTTTCATTAAAGGACAAATTCACCAAGATGAACTCTCAATCAGAAAATCTATGCTGCTAATGCAAGGTCACCTACATTCATAAAGGAAACCTTACTAAAGCTCAAAGCACACATTGCATCTCACACAATAATAGTAACAGACTTCAACACCCCACTCTCAGCAATGGACAGATCATGGAAACAGAAATTAAACAGAGTCATAGAGATACTAACAGAAGTTATGAACCAAATTGATTAAACTGGAATCTATTAGAACATTATGCTTATAAGTAAACCACACAAAGACCCAACAAAGTAAGTGAGCTCCAGACAAATTTCCCTTATCATTATCTATGCAAAAATACTCAATAAAATACTTGAATAGTCAATCCAAGAACACATCAGAACGATCATTCATCATGAACAAGTAGGCTTCTTCCAAGGGATGCAGGTATGGTTCAATATAAAGAAATTCATCGAGTTAATACACTATATAAACAAACTCAAGAAAAAATCACATTGTCATCTAATTAGATACTGAGAAATCACTTGACAAAATTCAACACCCATTCAAGTTAAAATTCTTGAAAAGATCAGGAATTCAGGCCCATACCTAAAAATTGTAAAAGCAATATACAGCAAACCAGGAGCCAACATCAAATAAATGGAGAGATACTTGAAACAATCCTACTCCAATCAGGGACTACACAAGGATGCCTACTCTCTCCCTATCTATTCAATATTATACTCTAAGTTCTAGTCAGAGCAATCAGACAACAAAAGGAGGACAAAGAGATACAAATTGGAAAGGAACAAGGCAAAATATCTGTATTTGCAGATGATATGATTGTATATTCAAGTGACCCTAAAAATTCCACCAGAGAACTCCTACAGCTGATAAATGACTTCAGCAAAGTGGCTGGATATAAAATTAACTCAAACAAACCAGTAGCCTTCCTTTACTGAAAGGTTAAAGAGACTGAGAAAGAAATTAGGGAAATGACACCTCTCACAATAGTCACAAATAACATAAAATACCTCAGGTGACACCATTTAAGCAAGATCTCCTATGCTCATGGATTGGCAGTATTAATACAGTAAAGATGGCCATCTTGCCAAAAGCAATCTACAGATTCAGTTGCAATCCCCATCCAAATTCCAACTCAATTCTTCATAGAATTAGAAAGAGAAATCTGCAAATTCATTTTGAATAACAAAAATCTGAGGACATCAAAAACCATTCTCAACAAGAAAAGAACTTCGGGGGAAGTCACCATCCTTGACATTAAGCTGTATTACAAAGCAATTGTAATAAAATCCTGTATGATATTGGTACAGAGTCAGGCAAGTAGATAAATGGAATAGAATTGAAGACCCAGCAATGAACCCACATATCTATGGTCATTTGATCTTTGACAAAGGATCTAAAACCATCCAATGGAAAATAGAAAATTTTCAACAAATTATACTGATTTTACTGATGGTCAGCATGTAAAAGAATGCAAATTGATCCATTCTTACAGCCATGTACAAAGCTCAAGTTCAAGTAGATCTAGGATCTCCACATATAACCAGATATACTGGAAGCAATAGAAGAGAAAGTGGGGAATAACCTTGAACTTGTGGGCACAGGGTAAATTTTCCTCAACAAAACACCAATGGCTTTTGCTCTAAGATCAAAAATCGACAAAGGGACTTCATAAAATTGCAAAGCCTCTGTAAGATAAAGGACACTGTCATTAGGACAAAACTGCAACCAATAGATTAGGGAAAAGATCTTTACCAATTCTACATCCAATAGAGGACTAATATCCAATTTATAAAAAAAAAACTCAAGAAGATAGACTCCACAGAACCAAATAATCCTATTAAAAGTGGGATACAGAACTAAACAAAGAACTCTTAACTGTGAAATATCGAATGGCCCTGAAGTACCTAAAAAAAGTTCAACATACTTAGTTAGCAGGGTAATATACATCAAAACAATCCTGAGATTCCACCTCATACCTGTCAGAAAGGCTAAGATCAAAAACTCAGGTGACAGCAGATGCTCGTGAGGATGTGGAGAAAGAGGAAGACTCCTCCATTGTTTTGGGATTGCAAGCTGATACAACCACTCTGGAAATGAGTGTGGTGGTTCCTCAGAAAATTGGACATAGTACTAACTGAGGACCCTGCAATACCACTCCTGGGCATACACCCAAAAAATGCTCCAATATATAACAAGGACACATGCTCCACTATGTTTATAGCAGCCTTTTTTATAATAACCAGAATTTGGAAGTAACCCAGATGTCCTTCAACCAAGGAATAGATACAGAAAATGTGGTCATTTACACAAAGGAGTACTACTCAGCTATTATAAATAATGACTTCATAAAATTCTTAAGCAAATGAGTAGTACTAGAAAATACCATCCTGAGCAAGGTAACCCAATCACAAAAGAACACACATGGTATGTGCTCACTGATGAGTGGATATTAGCCCAAAAGCGCCAAATACCCATGATACAAATCACAGTCCACATGAAGCTCAAGAAGATGGAAAAGCAAAGTGTGGTTACTTTAATCCTTCTTTGAAGGGGGAACAAAATACCCACAGGAAGAAATAAGGAGACAAATATGGAGCACAGACTGCAGGAAAGGTCATCCAGTGACTATCTCACCTCAGGATCTATTCCCTACACAGTGACCAAACACAGACGCTATTGCAGATGCCAAGACAGCCTTGCTGACAGGAGCTTGATATAGCTATCTTATGAGAGGTTGTGTCATAGCCTGAGAAATACAGAGGTGGATCTCACTGGCAAGCATTGGTCTGAAAGGGTGTCCCAAATGGAGGAGTTAGAGAAAGGACTGAAGGATCTTAAGTGGTTTGTAACCCCATAGGAAGAACAACAATATCAACCAACCAAACAATACACATGGAAGGCCCCATGGCTCCAGCTGCATATGTAGCAGAGGATGGCCTTGTGAGACATCAGTGGGAGGAGAGGCCCTTGGTCCTGTGAAGGCTCAATGCCACAGTGTAGGCCAATGCCAGGGCAGGGAGTTGAGAAGGAGTGCGTGGTGGTTGGAGGAGCACCCTCATAGAAGCAGCAGGAGGAGGTTGGGATAGGGAGTTTCTAGAGGAGAAACCAAGAGACGGGATAACATTAGAAATGTAAATATAGAAAAATCCAATAAAAAAGAAAAAAGATTAAAGATAAAAAAATTAACAAATTTGAAATTATAGAGGAAATGTGAGTGCCTGAAAAAGCTGCCAAACACTTCTTGCAATATGAAGTAACAGCCTCAGCTATTATTTATTTAATTCAGAAAGCTACAATTGGTTGCCTATATGTAAAGACCTCACTGAGCTAACCAAAGTAAGTCACACCTTTCCTCTATCAACTCTTATCTGTTTTAATATTTTAAAGCATTTATAAAATTTATACAAACATGCCAGTGGAAATTTGAATTACTTTGCCTCTCCTTTCAATATAAATATAACTTATATCTTATTAGAATTTCTTATTAAACCAATCAACCAGAGCTCCCAAGGGCTAAACCACTAGGCAAAGACTATACAGAGACAGACCCATGGCTCCAGCTGCATAAGTAGCAGAGGATGGCCTTCTTGGGCACCAAAGGGAGGAGAATCCCTTGGTCCTGTCAAGGTTGACCCATCCCCAGTGCAAGGAAATGGGGCAGGTGGTGGGGTGAGGTGGGAATAGAGGGTGGTTGGGGAGAGGGAACACCCTTATAGAAGAAGGGGAGGGAATGGGATAGGGGGCTTATGGTTGGGAAACCAGGAAAGGGAATAACATTTGAAATGTAAATTTAAAATATGCAATAAAAATAATTTATCAGTGAAAATTCAGATTATAATGCATGTTTCCAATACATTTAAGTAACCTTATGCCTGTGCACAAAAATCTTATTGAGAAAACAAATTTCATTTCCCCTTTCCAAGGAAAAATAATCTGTGAATAAAAGATATGGTCAATATGTTAAAAAAATTCCACAAGCAGTTTCAGTTTTCTTGAGTTTGAAACCCTGGATGTTCTGGACCACATACTTCATCTAATAACATAACAATATATGGAAAATGGAAGAGTATACACGTCCCTCACTCATCGCTTCATTTTTAAGGTGTCTTGTCTTTCTGAACCTCAGTATCCTCACTGGAAATATTACAACATCCTGTTTAATGATTCAATCATGCAACTCAATACAAAAGAATTTGATAATGAAAAATAAAATGTGATGCAAACTGTTAATACTGTGCATAATTTTGAAATTATCTATTTCCAAACCAAGAGATAAATTACAATGTATTATATTGCTTTTTCACATAGAAAAGGTAAATTATTGTCTTTTTTCCACTATGTGGCTTTAGAGCATTTAATTTTAAGCCTTTTGTATAAAACTTTGAACTCTTTGGATACTAATTACTAGCAAATGACCCGTTATTAAATGTAACTTTTAATCACTTTGCAGAATGAACTTAACTTAGAATACAGTAGTAAAAGCTTGATAAAGAATGGATTTTAAAATGCCTCCTACTGAGCTGCACTGCACCTGAATTGTGAGCTATAAAAGCTTCATTTCTTTAGAGAGAAACTAGTGTTCGATGAGCTTTTCTCTTTACAGTAAAAGTTTTGAGAAAAAAGTCTTCTCAGAGAACAATAATTTTGTTCACGGGTTGACCTTTCCTTCAGACACCTCTGGTTAACAAATCTTCTTCGTTTTAGGGGGAAAATGAAGTGTGTTGAAGGGCCCTGTATTACATTTTTAAACAAAAGAAAGGACGGAGATAATGTAGACAAGTGTTATGTGAAGTACTCCACATCCAAGGGCAGATCATTAGGAATCTGTCTGCATATAAGCATTTACTCTCATAAGCCACAAGAAGAATCTTTCCCATTTATAGTGACTTTTTGAGCATTGAAACCTCCAGATTCTGACTGATGCTGCCTTTCCTAAGACTGTGAATGAGCCCATGTTAGGCATACAAGGAGGTTTTCTTCCTGGACACCTGCAAATTGCTCTGAATGAAAGAGCAGCCTTTAATCTTTGGCTAATAGCACATTTTGTGCTTGTTTTTCAAGGGAAACTTGGAGGTAACAAGTTAGACAACTTGTTTTTCTTTAGTATAAACACTGGATAACTTACAAACATCTGGGGATCATAATTTGTACATTCTAATAGCTTTCAGATATCTAGCCTCAATAACAACAGTTTTTAAATCTTTTGTAATTAATATTAGGGGTTTGAAATTAGAAAGAGATAGATATAACCACCCACCATCAATTGATCTTTAAATTTCACGTACTCCCTTGTCTCCTGGGTGTGGAAAGTATATGTGCTATGCCAAACAGTGTCGTGTATTGGAAGGATGAATAGCAATCCTCTCAGTTTTCGACTGGACAAAGATATATATCGTAATTGCTGTTTTCATTAAAATTGTTAAAGTATTGGACCTAAAATGCGAAATGGTTTTGGAGTGGCTTGCAATGAAACTCACCACAAAATTAAATAATTCATTAGTTTGAGGTAAACACAACTATATAATTTCTTCCTTAATCCAAGACACTTGTAAAATTACTATATTCTAGTTAATGAAGTTATCTTTTTATACTTAAATGTTATTTATTACTGCGTTGGAGAGATGGTTCAGGCTTGAATGAGTAAAGCTCCCAAATTAATATTATTCAATATTATTTTTATTTATGCAACTCTACCATACATAATCTTTATGCTTCTAAAGTAAAGATTCAAGTACTCTGTAATATCTCAGAGTCTACATTCATAAATATAAAAGTTCCTGTTTTGTCATAAAATATGTAGAACTTAAACAACGGTTTGAGCATGGTTCAAAAACCTAACTAACCTATCTGTTGCTGAATAAGAAATTTCCATAGGGGGTTGGGGATTTAGTTCAGTGGTAGAGCGCTTGCCTAGGAAGCGCAAGGCCCTGGGTTCCGTCCCCAGCTCCGGAAAAAAAGAACCAAAAAAAAAAAAAAAGAAATTTCCATAGGTTCAATAACCTCCAATAATATGCTTTAGTTATCTCATTGTTTTTGTGTGTAAGGCTCAACTCTATTTTTGTATTAAGTTATTAACAAAATAATAGATGATGTATTTGAAAATACAGAAAATTATATTCATAATTGTGAAGTTCTGAGAGCAAAGTGTTGGGAATCCCAGTATCTTATGAGTCATTCTCTTCTCTTGACAATGGATTTATTTTCTTCATGGCTTTACAAGGCCCTTCCTCTCTATACATTCATCCTACGTGTTATCTTCTGTTCAGTTTTCTCCTCTTATGGGCACACCATTCAGACTGAACTGAGTAGCAGGCTAATAATGTTGTTTTTAACTTAGTAATCTATTTCAAGACCAAACACCCAAATACAGTACCACTTGAGAGTTAAGACTTTAACATTAATTTTGAGAATATTAAAATTTGGTAATAGAAAACCTCTAATAGAACCAAAGTAAAGAAATAATACTCGTATACTCTTCTAAACTTATTAGTTACAAACAAGGTCATTTTGAAGTGAACTGAGATGGTAGGAAGAAAAAATAAATATAAGTGCATTTCTCAGTGAGTCCTCTTAGTTTTTCTACTTGTTCAATGACAATCAAGCCTTTGCAGATTGCTATTTATGGAAGTCCTTGCATGATCCTCTGTTATGTGATTGCAGCATGCTTTCAGAAACAGGGATTCAAGGGCACAGCATGATTAAGAATCGTCCCACCTCCCATTCTCTCCCTTTCCACTCCCTTGCTGTTAGTCTTGGTTCTGCTGGTCCCATGATTCTTCTCCTTTTCCTAGTATCGTGCTATGCTATGCCTTCACTAATTCTCATGTACTGAGGCAAAGAGACAAATCACTTCCTGTTTACCATCCAAATAAGAGGTAGAGACTCCATTGTGCAAAACAAACAGATAACCTCTACCATTGTTTAGCATCAGTGCCAAATTTCTCCTTGTTCTTCTGAGCCATGGGCTCAGTTTCAGTCAGTTAAAGGAACCCTAATGTGGATAGAGGTGTGATGCAGGTACAAGATCAGAGGCAAAGACTTGGCGAAGCCAAGGAAGGCAAGCTGGGGCAAAAGCAGCAGGCTGGACGTGCCAGCATTAGAAACCAGTGGGGCTGAAGAGGACTGAATGGTAGGGACAAATTCTTGGTAGCAACCACTTTATTTGATAAGTTTCTTAATTGTTCTTCCTATTATTTTCTTAATCTGTAAAATGAGAACCACTTATATATGATTTTACCTGGATATATATTCAGATAGTGTTAATATATCAGGTAATGTTAATTAATGACTTAATAGGTTATGATCATACCTCTGTGGCACTCAAAAACAGAATAACAAAGGGAAGCAAGGTAAAAAAATGAACAATTTGTTAGAATATTTACTTTTATTCTGGTTTAATTAGGAAAGTATAGAATGTGAACAGAGACCTTTTAAGAGTGGATATTATGTATTTGAAGTATACAAGTATTTGACTTTGTTTCATTCTTACCTGAAAATCCTTTGGGAAATAACCTTGAGTTGCAACTTTTTATCATTGATTTTATTTTGCCATTGCAACTTTTGACATCTGAAAGGCATTGTGATTCTTTTTTTTTTCACATATCCTCAGGGACTTCAAAGAGTTAACCCATCCTCTGTCACCTGCTATCCTGGTAGTAAATAATAGAGGGCCATTTCCTTTTTCTGTGTAACTACAATGAATGAATATTTCTCAACTTCCTGAACTGGCTATCGCCATCCATACTACAGAATACATATGCTTTTCCAGCTTACCTCTCTGTGTTGTTTAAATGTCAGCTGGGAATATAGGATCTCACTGAAATTGCTCAAAGTATAGAAACAAATGTCTGATAACCTCTGGTGCTGCTCTGTCCTTTCTATGTTTTAAAGTGTAGTGATACAACTTTTATATCAGCATTTTTACATTAACAAACCTCATAGAAAGAGAAAAGATCTGAGTAATATTTCATAAATACCAAGCTAAATAATTAGTAAATCCATCACCAAGACAAAGAGAAAAAAAAACAAGCTATTCTTTCAGAAGTGTTTAGGAATCTGGTTGTTTTTATCAAAAGGGTCCCAGCAACAATTTCGATACTTTTTTTCCTCTACTCTTTGTATCTTGATCCTGTTCTTTAAGAAACTGAAGTTTGCTCCTTAATCCCCCCTCACTTAAAGTCATTCTCCTCTCACTGTTTGGGGAAAATTAGGATGATTTCTTATAAATGAATCTGTCCACTATGTGTACTTTCAAGATATCTATCACATCAAGCAATTTGTCAAGTTACATCGTTTTACTTTCTTTATTGCAAGTCAGAAGTTTGGATTTTGAGTGCTTGAATTATTGCCTACGCACTGGAAAATAATTATGTAGACAATTGCAGAGCTGAACATATCTAAAGCAAAATTGGTCATATATGAATTACTATAATATTTACCAAGGCCACATTTACAGTGCTACAATACAACGATCCAAATTAAACTACCTGAGCAGAAGTCACCTTCACTTACATAGGTTCCTTTGCAAATTTGAGAGAGAACACTTGAGTGGCACCAAAGACATGTAAGGAATTGACAATACGTGAGTACTATAGAGGCACGTCAGGACTTCTCCAGTTTAAAGATGAGGAATAATAATATGTGGAAACCAGTGCAATGTTCAGTCGGTGAGGTCTGTATGTGATTATCTTTGCTTGTTTTTCATTGCTGCTGCTGCTTCTGCTGCTACATATTTCGTGTATTCAGCCTGGATTATACTATATATATTAAGGACTGTGCTAGAATTTCTTCACAATTTGGCAGACCTGGTATCCCAGTTGTTCACTTTTTTTTAAAGCTATTATGTTATTTGCTTATTTCTTGTATTATTTTTTGCTGTCTTTTTTTTCTCCCACAAAAAAGCAATGCAGATTGTTTATAAGCAGCAAGTACCTGGGAATTTACAGCTGTGTGCTGCTCTCCTAGAAAATGTCAAGGAGAAGAGTGTTATTTTGAAGAGTGTCAGTTCGTATTGTTAATGAAAACAAAGTGGAAAGTATGGGAAAGTATGAAAAGAGCTATATTTTGACAGATAAATGATAGATATATTTACATTGGTAGATAGGTGATATAGGTAGATAGATGATAGATAGATAGATAGATAGATAGATAGATAGATAGATAGATAGATAGATAGATGGATGGATGGATGGATGGATAGATAGATAGATAGATAGATAGATAGATAGATAGATAGATAGATAGATAGATAGACAGATAGTTAGATGGATGGAAGGATGGATGGATGGATGGATGGATGGATGGATGGATGGATGGATGGATGGATGCTTAGATGCAAGGATGCAAGGATTCATGAATGCCTAGTTAGATGAATATATGAACTCTTGGATCTGCCAGACTTTCTGAAGCCTCTCTATCCCCTTTAAGACTGAGGTTAGCAGGATTTCATTTCCACTGAGTATTCTTCAGGTTAGTTATATCATTCTACAAATATCAGATCCTGAAATTATTGTGAGTCAAGGCACAGAAGGAGTTCCTAGTCCTAGTAATACAAAAGTCAGCACAGAAGCCATCGTGCACATCTCAGTCTACATGGGTATCTATGAAGACAAGAAGAACGGAAGACAGAATTCAGGATAGCTTTTGGAGATGGTTGTAACCTTCTCTCTCATGATATTTGTATACAAATTCACGAAGAGAACCCATCTGTGTTTGTGGAACAATACAGGAATTTCAAAGTTGTATGTCTCCTAATCTCTTAGGGTCTCACTCTTAATGTATTTAAGATTCTCTTTAGATGGCATCGTGACAATTTATCTGAGAGTCTTTCCAAAGCAGTGGTTGGTCAAGTTTAGGCTCATCTGAGGTAAAAAATGTCAACGTTGTCATTACTTGGATATATCTGAGAGCACCTGTTATTTATAATGTTAAAACAGAAATGGGAAGATAGACAGTGTTTAGACAATGAGTCAGTAGCCCAATTCATGGTATACAGAATATAGCCTGCCTGTGATCTTGTCATGCTTGTCTTTCAAGTTTCTCCAATGGCAAGAAGATACTCATATAACATCTCAGTCAGAGGCTTGGTAAGAACTGGGAAGATGTGAGTCATTGTACTTGGTGAAAGCATAGAAAAATCCATCATTGCAGTTTCTGAAACTGTATCATTCTTGACCACTGTAGTATAGCCTGTGGAATTTGGTTGGAAATCATTTTCAATTCATTACTAACAAGTTTAAATCACAAATGGGTAAGAGCCAGACAAAATTTTCCCTTCTGATGTTAATATATTTTTCCTATTCAATTATTGCTCAACGCTAATTATGTTTCCAAATTTAACTTCAGTTTTGTTGAAGATGACTGGAAACAGGTCTGTGGCAAAGACTGAAGTTTATACCTAGGTGAAAGAGAAAAAATTATTGACAGTGTCACCAATAAGTATATGAGTTTACGTTAGAAACAAGTGATTAGAGATCTTTTTTCAAGAGGTTGATGATGTAGCAGACAGAAATCCCAATTGATGTCTTTCCAGGTTGTTATCAACTCATTTTCTCAAGTGTTCATGCGCACCTTAGGATTCTGCTTCAGACAAGTATTGTGTTTGCCATGATTTACATGTCATGATTAACGTCTGAAACCTATTAAAAAGGAGTTGTCACTGAGAGTTTTGTAGCATGACACAGTTTACATCAGCAGAAAGTAAAGTAATTTCAAAGCCTCAAATTGTACTACAAAGCTGATGTCAACATTGCATCAAATACATCCATTAACTGAAAACTCTGCTTCAGATTCAGCCTGTTCATGCTTGTGAATTCATCTGCATATGTGAATGGACTTATGTTCCCTGCCATGTATGCTTTGAGTTGGTGAACACAGATGCCTTGATGTAGGCCGGAAACACGGCTGGTTTTTTTTTTTTTTTTGTAATCGAAAGTTACATCCTGAATTTCTGTCTGCACCCTGCTGTGCTTCATTCTCAATTGAAATGTTCACATAAAAAGAAAGATAATTATGTGATTCACTTATTAGTTATGGCTAGAAAAAGTGTGACTTCACACAGTGACTAGCTATCTTCACTGGGTTTTGAGCTTTTATAAGTGAACTTACATCTTTCAAACAGGAGCTGTTTACCAAAGCTGTTGTTCCATTAAATGTCATCAAAGGAACAGATAGAGAATCCGAGCTGCTCATTTTTGTTTTTTCCTCCCAGTCTTACTACAGGTGGATCCCACAGAGACCCTTGAAACTGAGCTACTCTATGGAAATGAGTTAGCAGATCCTTTACTTGTACTTAGCCATAGGTTCATGAATCAAGAATTCCATAAGAACAGAAAATATTTTTGAAAACTGAATAGAAACCAAGATCCTTCATTCACTGTTTATAACTTCTGTTTCCCGGGAAGCCAAAATCATATGATTCATTTCAAAGTAATGAGAATGGGACATTTGCATCCAACCTATTGTCAGCTCCAGTAATATGCTGTGATGGCTGTTTCTATTATTTCGTCTGTGTAACAAATTGTTCCTCAGCTAAGTGTCTCCAAACACCAGTTGTACTATACGTTCATGATTGCATAAGCCAGTAATGTTCAGAGTCCAATCAGATTGGTTAACTCTTTGACCTCATGCCTTATAAGGCACAGGGATTGGTGGGAGTTCTGCTGCAAACTAACTCACATCACAGAAATGTGACCGGTGACCAAATGCACACATAGTCTACATCGTATATTTTCTTCCGTGAATTCCTTTCTGTGTGATGCAGGGTCTTTCCTCATGCGAGGGTAGCTTGATTTCAGAAAAGATAATTCCATGAAGGAGGACAGGAGACACTTCAGCACTGGCAAAACATGAAAGATCTCAGTGCAATAACACAGAGGTGTCAAGTTCTAGAGCTGAAAGCAGTAAGCTTGACATACCATTAAAAAAAAAACTTGTTTTAGTGAAAGTAATATATTACTTTCAAAATATTCTTGTAAGGCTTAAGCACATGTATTGTTTTTTAAGGATGAGCTCACACAAATGAAACTTCGCATGGGAGCACGGCTTTGTGATCCCGAGTTGGTAAAGAGTAGAGATTTAAAAATGTGGGGTGGGGTGAGAAACTGTCTGGCCATGTTTATGGCACGATGCCTACAAAGGAGGAAAGCAATGTCTTTGATCATGCTTGGTGATTTGGTACTGTTTCCCCCGAGACCAGGTGCAATCAGATAAGTATTTTTCTTTAACACAGGTTTGACAAGTCCAGGATGCTGCAGAAGATTCTCATGCTGATTCTGCTATTCAAGCACCAGCGCTCAACCTAGCAGCAGCAGAGGCATACTTAAAGATTTCTCAGGCCTCCATCCCAATAATGGTACTTTTTCCATCTGTCTTATTTCGAAATATCAAAGATAACCCCCAGAATATTGTGAAGTATCTTATTATTTCTATCCACTCTGTGGGAGAAATTCATTGGCACTAGGTGATTTACTTGCCTATGACACACAGAGACAAAAACGTCCTTGAAGCTCTCGCTTACTTTGTCTATGTGAAGAATTCCCCACCCACCCACTACTGGCATAAACTGCCAGACCTATTATGTTTAATTAAATAAATTCACAAGTGAACAAAACCTTAGGTTTAATTAATTGATGATGTCAAGTTCAAGACATGTTAATGATCTTAATTACTAGGCATGAAGTAATATTTCTTAAGTCAAAGGGAAGGGGCACTTGGTCTTGATAATTACAGTAAAGTTCACCAAGGCAAGAAATACTGAGTTTCAAACAAACAAAACGGTATCTACTCACTCAGTTTCTGTTCTCTCTCTGTTCAGCTCACTGTGAGGAGAGCAGTATTAGAAGACACACGCACAGGCTGATAAACTGAGATCTCCGGCCCCATTTAAAATCTCAGATCATCTTTGAATTGTCAGGTGGCCATATGAGTCTAGTACAGCCAATTCCTTTGATATTTTAAGAAATGCCAGAAATCCAGACTTTTCCTTGCACGCCCATATTTTTTAAATGTTAGAAATTATTCTGATTTAAAACAGTGTGTGGGCAAGTTCTCTACAGATAAAACAAAAAATTTAAGGCAAATAAGAGCTACAGACACAGATTAGCCAGATCAAATCAAATGCTATAAACTAGGCTTATGTTTGATATTCACAGTTTTGGTATTTTATTTAACTGAAGAAGCATTATTAGAAGCAATATATTTGAAAGATCAAAACAAATACATTACATTTATATCCACAAACAAATATTAGTGTGGTTTCTATGGTATTCTAAATGCTTTGGTGTGATATATTTCCAAACGAACCACAAGTTCATCTGTCTCTCTTTGCACATTTATGTTTGTCTGCTTCTATTCCTAGCATGAGATAAAACATCTGGACTTGGGGTTGGGGATTTAGCTCAGTGGTAGAGTGCTTGCCTAGCAAGCGCAAGGCCCTGGGTTCAGTCCACAGCTCCAGAAAAGAAAAATCTGACTTGACCATAAGACTTGTTTCGTTATTGACACGGTAGTGTTTATGATGGAACCAGAGTTCTCTAAAGTGCTTCTACATGACAGTTTCCCTTCTGTCTGTTTCAGGAAGCTGTTGTGATATATGAAAGAGTTGAACTAGATCACTGGAGGAAAACACACCTCATGGAGAGTGAGTACAGACCTTCCAGGTAGCCCAACATGTCCAGTGGAGATAGAGGAAACTCAGCTGTGCGCCAGTAGAGCTCAATGTATGTAGCACAGTTACACAACTGACCATGGAGTAATGGGAAATGCAGAGTGTACAGAGCCTCTTTTGATTCATGTATTCTCAAGGTAATAGATTTATCCTCAGTAGCAAATATTTTGTTGTCTCATTGTTAAGACATTTTAGACAGGTGACTTGGGCTTCTGTAAATTCTACATTCCACAGTAAAATTTTACAAAATATCTCTGTGTGAAAATATACATAAATACACATAACTATATTAGCAATTGTAGTTGTTAACTCAGACTGTCTATCATGTATCTCTATGCCGGTCTGTCATCTCTTCATATCTATCATCTATCTATCTGCCATATATATATATGTATATATATATACATATATATATATATATACATCAAAACTATCATCTATCTACCTTATCTGCCTGCCTATCTATGTCTGCCTGTCTGTCTATCTATCTAATCCATCCTTCCTATATATCTGTCTATCTGTTTGTCTACCATCTTCATCATTCTACTCACCTATTAAACACTTTTATCTGCTTTTCCATTTGCCTGATAGTTAACATCATTTGATTTATACTTATAGGTCGTACAAAAGAGCTATTCTCATCAGCTGATTGTGAAATTTCGAACAGACGATGTGACTAACGTAACTAAGTTTTGTGCTTCTATAGTATTTTTGTGGAAGTTTTTATTTAGTATACTTCCTTTGCTTATAATATAAAAGAAATTTCAAAAGAAAAAAAAAACGAGACATCCTGAGACCAGCAAAATTAAAACAGCTCACTCTAGAGGCGGAGCTAACAATTAAAACTTAGTTATTTATTCTTTTTCCAGGGTCTTAATTTTCCTCTAGCCCTCAAAGATACACAATATCATAACATTTTTATGAAAAATCCATCTAGCATTATATCATAGGTTGAGGTGAGTTATATAGACTAGTTAAAAACAACAAATTTTTGATCTTGAAGTTGTCATTTTTTTCCCAGACAATATTCTGTGACAAAAACCAAGTCTGAAAAGAAAGATGGGGATTTGAGGAGCTGATTCTAATCAATATCATGAGATCATGTGGGAATATTTCAAACCACACTTTCTTTTCATCTTTAAGATTAGCTCGATGAAATTGATTAATCACTGAATATATTTATGATAAACAGACAAATATATAGCCACACGCAGAGGGAGAGAGGAACAGAATGAGATGAGACAGACAGACAGAGGGACAGGGAGAGGAGAAGTCTTTTATGTTTAGAAAATAGATACTTCTATTTTGTATGTATATATGTATGTATGTATGAATGTATTATGTGTATATGTGTGTATGCATGTATTTTATACTCCAGATTTGATTCCCCTCCCAGTCCATCCCCTTTTTTCCCTCCCCATGTCTCCACAAGGGTTTTCCCACCACACCCACCCCACCAGACCTCTAAACTTCCTGGGACCTCCAGTCTCTTGAGAATTAATTGCATTTTCTCTGACTGAGCCCAGACACAGGAGTCCTCTGCTGTATATGTTTGGAGACCTCATCTCACCTGGTGTATACTGCCTGGTTGGTGTCCAGTGTCTGAGAGATTTTAGAGGTCCAGATTAATTAAGACTGCTCGTCCTCCTACAGGATCGCCCTCCTCCTCAGCTTCCTCCAGCCTTTCCCTAATTCAACCAAAGGAGTCAGCAGCTTCTTTTCATTGGTTGGGTGCTCGTATATGCATCTGACTCAGCTATTTGTTGGGTCTCTTGGAGAGCAGTCATGATAGATCACTTTTTGTGATGGCCCCATAGCCTCAGTAGTGATGTCAGCTCTTGCCCCCTCCCCCCTCCTTGAGCTGGAACCCACATTGGGCCTGTCACTGGACCTTCTTTTCCTCAGGTTCTCTATCTCCATCCCTGAAGTTCTTTTGGAAGGAAGATTTATGGCTCAGAGTTTTGGCTGTGGGATAGCAGCCCCATCCCTCACTTGATGCCCTGTCTTTCTATTGGAGGTGGATTCAATAAGCTCCCTCTTCTCACTGCAGGGCATTTTGCCTAACACCCCACACCACCTTTGATTCCTGAGGATCTCTCACTTCCCACTTCTCTGGTACATTCTAGAGTGTCTTCCCAACCTCTTTCCTCCTGAGGTCACCTGTTTCCATTCTTTCTCCTGGCCCTCAGCACTTCAGTCCTTTTCTCCCACCCAATACTAGAACATGTCCTCCCACCCCCATCTCCTTTCCCTCCCCTGTCCTTCCCTCACTCTTCCTTGTGGTTGCTTTCTTCTCCCTCCTAAGTTGGAACTGAGGAATCCTCACTTAGGCCTTTTGGCTTGTTCATCTTGTTGAGTTCTATGCACTGTAGCCTGTATCTTGGGTATTCTATACTTTTTTTCCCTAATATCCATTTACTAATGAGAACATGAATTGCATGTCTTTTTGGGTCTCAGTTTCTTCATTCAGGATGACTTTTTTCTAGTTCCATTCATTTGCCTGCAAAACTCAGGATGTCCTCGTTCTTAATAGCTGAGTAGATACCTCCATTTCTAATTTAATAGCATCCTGGGTTGTACATAAAAGCAGATGTTGCTTGCTTCCTGGTCCTGTATTAGTTTTGAGTCCTTCACTTTCTACATCCTGCTTATATTTAACTTCACATGTTGTGTTTGTTTTTTTAAACACCATTACCTTAATAATAGCCTTCAAATGTTTTCTCCCACTACTCTCTTAACATGGACCATAAATATGCTCATCTTAATAAATTTCCTAATATTTTGCCTTGTCTGATTGAAAACCAGCACAAGGACATACCTATTCCAAAAGCCTTGTGTGTTATGTTTTTCAGAAGTCCATGGGAGCTCTGTCCACTGGCTTAACTTATAGCCCCAAAACTCATCCATTATATTTGTAATTATAATTCTATAATTTATAAAGTCTAGGCTTGGTGCACGAGATTCTAGTGTTACGGTTCATGTGCTTCTTTGTTTTAATCAATGTGCTTGGAGCTGTTAAAATAACTCCTTTTTCTTTATCTTCCCTCCTCAGCATATGTGGGAGTGTCCTCCTATCATCAACATCTGGTCCGTGATTTCTAAAATTCAGCTATAAACTTGCTTAAAACAATACATGTGCTCCAAACACAGCTGTCTTTACGTTTCTTTTGATCCCACTGTAAAAGAAGCTACATGTCATTTTGTGATTTGAGGCTTTTCAAAGTAAGGGAACTAATAGATCTTGAACTTCTCAGTACTGTCCTTTTCATCTTCCCGCTAAGGGCACAGCATGTGCCAGAATTGTGTGCAGACAGGAATTCTTCCATGCACTAATGATTATGTTACAGATTGGTAGAAAAATAACTTGGACAAACTGAGGTATTCGTTTGTTCCCTTGGTCACTCTTCTAAAAGGCACCCAGCCCTTAGCATGTTTTAAATTTCCTTTTCTTTATGTAGTGTGCTTTAGGGAGGAGATAGTCTCATTATGTGAATTTATTATGTGATCAGACTAATTTCAGCTTTAATTTCCTAGGAGAGGAGACTCCTACACTTCTGAACTCATCAACAGATACCATAAATACACTTCTAAATTCCTGCCCCCATTCTCTTTAGAAAATCAGAATCAACTGGCACACTGTCCTGTTGTGTTTTCTTCCCTTGTTTATGCAGAATGGAGTAAAACATGAAGTTAGAATCAGTCAACTTCACAGGGAGGAAATCAAGATTGCACAAGTAAGGAAGGCCTGTCAAAACTCACTAACGTAGTACAGAGACAAGATGAGGGGGAAAAAAAAGAAAAAAGGAAAAAATGAGGGAAACATCAATACTGTTTATATCCTATTTAAAATATAATTTTATTTACTTGACATGCAACTTTCATTGATATAGTATTTTTAAAACAGGAGTCTATTTTCAAAATTAGCACTCGATGATGATTATCAGGGAAGTTTATACTGTAAAACTAATTTTTAAAAATGAATTATAGCAGAACAAACATATTTCAGTCAAGTAGTTAAATGATATAAAAGAACATATATCTTAAATTAATGTGACCTTCAGACCATTTTTCTTTATAGCGTAGATCTCACTAAGAAGGATCACAGTGCTCTAAGCAAATATATTTTCTGTTTGCTTAGATGGTGCTGGGGAGGTTTTGCTTATCTACGACTGAATCAACGTCCTAAATCCTGACTGATGTCAAATATAAAGAGCCTTTACTAGATTTTATTAATAAAATATGAGTTTTCCTTATCACAAATATTGGTACAAAATAGAAAAATGATATGAAAGTATGAATTTAAGATTTTGGTTCTCAACACTTTGTTTGCAGATAATGATTTTATTTTCAAAAAAAAAAACCAGGAGGACATATTTGATAACTTGAACTTGTGTAAACTACATTTTAAAAACTTACAAATATAAAAGAGATCATATAACAAAATTAACCACCCAAAACTATACACTTCAGTGAATTTCTATACTGTTAGAACATGTAGTCAGAACAGAAGATATGAAACTTTACATTAGAATTTACACTTTTCACATTGAATGTAGTTTGTGAGTTTGTTTAGCACAAATACCAAAAATATCTATTATATAATTAGACCTATAAAACAATTATCATCATATCATCTGTCAGAACTCATTGGTAAATTTAAATATATAAAATATTGGTAAAGCAAACATAACATTTAATAACGTAGTTTATTTTAAAATGATGAATGAAAAGTCTCATTAAGTGATAATTTTAAATTTATTTAGTTCCAAACAGTGATACTGAAATTGTCAAGTTTCTACCTATGGCAGATCTTTTTAATGAAATTATGATTAATTTCCCCCTCCCTGCCAAAAGTTTAGCATCATGTTATACAGGATTCTTTTGTCTTAGCCATGAAGGTTTCCTTACATTATAGCATACAAACTTTTAAGTGTGAGGCAGGGACGACTCTCGGGTCGCTCTGTCACGAAGGAATAGACAACGCAGAGTGTGTAGAGCCTGACAGCTTCTGTAGTGATGGGAAGACATTTTGGAGTAAGTGCAAGCAAAATTTTACACGGAGGGTGATGAGAGCAAAATAAATGAAGAATAGAAATAAAAGAATGATGAAGAAGTTAGACTGGCAAGACAACTTAGATATAGACAAATTCTTTTTCTGCATTCCCTCCATAGAATTATATTACTTTCAAATACACACAGAAAATGGAAATTTGCCAGCTACTAAGATTTCCTTTGAGATTTTCCTAAAGGACTTATGTAATGGTAGATTTGCTGACATGGTTTGATATTCTTAAGTTGACATAAAGATGTAAGTAAAGGTGTTTCAGTAGTGAGTATAAATTACTTGTGTGCTCTAGGCTTGAAAGGCTACTAGTGTTTCTAATATATCTATAGCTAGTGCTTAGAGTTAAAGTTTACAAATATCAAATCTCAACCACTGGTGAAAATGTCACATATTTAATAAAACTTCCAAAACGTCACCTGTTTGAAAGGCTCCGTAAACATGACTCAGTCAATGAGCAACGCCCACCTCAGAAAGTGGGTTTTCATGATTTATCCAGAGAGATAATGAACCTCTTTACTACATTTCCTTATATAGGTTCTTTGACTGATAAAATATCACACAGACTCCTAGATCTCCATTCGACTTTAGTTAATTACATTTCAGCAATACTCCCTTTGAACTGAAGCTCTTCCTGTAATGGTGAATACAGTTCTCACTAATTATTTCATTTATTAATGATTTAAAAAAGACATATACTGTCTTCTTTTGCTGTGATTCATCAATGCTAAAGAAACTTATAAAATAAGGAATTTAATTGAGCTTACACTTCCCGATGGTCGATGTTTATGATGACAGAGTGAAGGTACTGCCATGTATGGCCGCAACATCTGATAGTTCACATCTTTGGAGGTAAAAAGACACTGGGGATGGTGGGAGGCTTTTGAAGCCTCAAAACAGATTCCTGTGCCTTACTTCCTATGACAGGAACACGTCTCATAATCCTTTCCAAATAAATCTACCAACTGTGGACCACATTTAAACATATGACCCTATGAGAACCACTGTCATTCCAACTACTACATACCAAAAACCATAAAGTGGGATAATTAATTCACTCAGGCCAAGAATATTTGAGGCTGGAGTGATGACTGTACAGGTAAAATACCTAAGTCACAAGTGTGAATATCTGACTTCTGTTTCTCAAAATCCATGAAAAAGCAGAATTCTGGAATCATGTGTCTGTAATTCTAGTCCTGGACATGATAGAAAGCTGAGGTAGAATCCCCAGAAATATTGGAGGCAGCCAGCCTGAAATGCAGTATGTGAAGTAACAAAGATAACTTTCTGTTTCAAACAGAGAGGAGAGTGAAGACGGATGCTCCTATTTTATTCTTCTGACCTTCACAGTATTGTGGTAGAATGTGCACTCCTGTACTCATACATGCTCCTGCAAAATACGGGGGGGGGGAGAGAGAGAGAGAGAGAGAGAGAGAGAGAGAGAGAGAGAGGAGGAAGAGGAAGAGGAGGAGGAGGAAGAGGAGGAGAACGAGGAGGAAAAAGAGGAGGAAGAAGAGGAGAAGGAAGAGGAGGAAGAGGAGGAGAAGGAAGAGGAGAAGGAAGAGGAGAAGGAAGAGGAGAAGGAAGAGGAGAAGGAAGAGGAGGAAGAGGAGGAAGAGGAGGAAGAGGAGGAAGAGGAGGAAGAGGAGGAGGAGAAGTAGAGGACCATATAGCTTAGGCATGTAAACGGAAAGCTGATGTGGTATTTACAGGGATAAGAAAATGCTTGGCCTCACAGGAGTGTTTTGGAATACTTACCATTTAATGAAATGTAAAGATGAAAGAAATCCTATAGGATTTAATTCCCATCTCACTGTAATACCTTAGTAATAATGACAATAATAAACGTTGAGTGTAGAATTGTCATTTTAGGTGTATTTACTAAGCCAAATAGTTGCTAAAGAGTCACATAGAATTTAATGTTACTATAGAGTAATTGGTGAGAAATGTTAATCATAAATTTGCAGTATTTGAAGTTTCCTGTCATGTAAGAAGCTTAGTGTTTTTAAACTGAGAGTGAACTCATATATATATATATATATATATATATATATATATATATATATTACTTTCTTGTAATTGTCTTGGGGCAACAATGGAAGAAACAGAGAACAAAGATGCCTATGACATAGAAAGATAAGTGAGTTATAAAGGGAAACTAATCAAGATAATGTGGAAACTCAAAAATGAAGAATTTAGGAGATTGTGGACAAAAATGTATCTTATGTCATATTTTGTTTCTCTTTTATTGGATTTTTTTATGTACATTTCAAATGTTATTCTCTTTCCTGGTTTCCTGTCCATAAACCCCCTATCTCACCCCCTCTCCCTTCTTCTATGAGGGTGTTCCCCCTCCCTAACCATCACCCCCATTTCCACTTCCCCCCCCAACATTTCCCTATACTGGAGCTCCACCCTTGGCAGGACCAAGGGCTTTCCCTCCCATTGGTGCCCAACATGACCATCCTTTGCTACAGGTGCAGTTGGAGCCATGGGTCTGTCCATGTGTAGTCTTTGGGTAGTGGTTTAGTCCCTGAGAGCTCTGGTTGATTGATATTGTTTTTCTTATGGGGTTGTAAGCCTCTTCAGCTCCTTCAATCCTTTTTTCTTTAAGAGAATAGCTGACACAGGGCAACATATAGATGGGAGAGTGTTATTGTAGCTCACAGTTTGGTTATTCAAAAACATGGCAGTAATAGCAAGTTGCTTTTACTCAAGGTCCTCTGAAGAAGCGAGACTTTCTCAAGAGTTCAGTCTGGTGAGGAAAATGTTAAACTATTCATTAGGATAGATCTCATTTAATCTACCAAATCTCTAAAGTTCCCATCTTCTCCAACTAACAAAATCAATATCCGGGAGTGGGGATTAGCACAGAAAATTGTAACATAAGTTACAGGTGACAGAGTAGGAGATCAAAACTAAGAAAGTGATTCCATTATACAGAGGGGATTGATTAGCAAGCAATCATTGCTCAACTGAAAGGAAACTGGTACTGCAACCTACCTATGCTGATATCAGAGGTTGGGAGGCCATAGCAAGCTTATGGTATAAGCATTAAGTGTCCATGTCAATGCTTGCTGTTTTCTACTGAACATTTGTAAATATCCTATTTAAAATCATTTGGCTTGCTAAAAGAAGAAATATTTTATTTTCTCATAAACCGTAAGGACAATATCACTCAATGAAATCCACTGTCTGTATAAGCAAGGCAAATGGAAGAAAATATCTCACCCAAATACATAAATGAGAAATTCTTTTTACAAAGGCACAATGGCTAGAATTAGTAAGGAATAAAATACTGACAAAGATCTGAGGTCTTCTTGGCCCTTGAAGTTTGGGCGCCATCTTGGTAGACTGGTTCCATGAACCCTGTGCCACGGTCGTTTTTCTTCTTGCAGAGATCTTTCAGTAACTGATCTTATAGCTGGCATTTTTACAGATTAGGAAGCAGGCCAGCTGGAGGTCATACTAAATTAAACTTTGCTGAGCATCAAGGACAGCAGCCCAGACGGCATCAATACAGGAAAATGCAGGTGTCTACACAGAAAGAGATTAGTTTTTGTCTCGTTCAGTAAATGTGAAAAAATGCTTCCCTGTGTTGCTTTCCTCAGGGAGAAATTACTTAGTTGAGAGAGGAGGCAAATCAAACAGAAATTTCTTTGCTTTTCTTTTTATTTACATATTTAAATGAAGGGTTGTAGAGTGCATGGATGTTTTAAGATCTATAAGGATCTAAGCACCTCTCAAGTCTGTTCCTGTGTGAATTCATCATTATTGCTTTTCTTTCTTTCTTTCTTTCTTTCTTTCTTTCTTTCTTTCTCTCTTTCTTTCTTTTTTGGTTTTTGGTTTTTTTTCTTGGTTTTTGTTTTATTTTTCTTTTTGTTTTATTTTGTTTTTTTCTTTGTTTTGTTACATATTGCTTTTTGTTTTTATATGTTTGGTATGGAGGTGGAGGAGACATACATCTTTACATAGTTAAGGCTAATTTAAAAATAATACCCATAATGTACAACATAACTGTGCTATAATCAACACACCCAAAGAAGCCAAATGACAAGGAGAAGTCAAGGGAGGATGGTTGAATCTTTCTCAGAAGGGAAAAAAAATAGAAGTCAATGGAAGGTAGGAAGTGGGTGGAAAAGAGCATGGGGAACGGAGGAGGGAGGGGGAAATCAAATAAAGGGAGAGCAGGGGAGAGAGAAGGGATATCAGTATGTGTGGAGGGGCAATCTCTAGGAATTCCAGAGTACTGGGGTGGAAGGAGGACGCTAGATTTCTATGGGTGAGGCTTTAGTGGAGACTCCTACAAGTAGGGGACATGGATACAGAAGTGGCCACTTCCTGCAGCCAAGCAGGACTCCCAGTGGCAAGAAGGACAGCAAACCACCCACAAAACCTTCGACCCAAAATGCGTCCTGCCTATAAGTGGTACATGGACAAAAATGGGGCAAAGAAGGAGGGAATGGCTAACTAATGACTGCCCTAACTTGATATCCATCCCAGGTGCAAGAAACAATCCCTGATTCTATTAACGATGCTCTGTTACACTTGCCGGCGGGAGCCTAGTATAACTGTCCTCTGAGAAGCACCGCCCAGAAGCCAGTGAAAAGAGATACAAAGACACACAGCCAAACACTAGATGAAGTTTGGCAGGTTTTATGGAAGAGCTGGGGGAGGAACTGAGGTACCCAAAGATGCCAGGGGCTCCATTGGAAGACCAACTGAGCAAATTAATCTGAACGCTATGGGGCTCCCAGAGACTGAACCACCAACCAAAAGGGAACATAGGCTGGACCTAGAAACCCCTGCACATAAGTAGCTGATGACAAGCTTGGTCCCCAACAACAGGAGCAGGGGATCTCCCTGAATCTGTTGCCTGTTTCCCTGCCTGTGGATGCCTGTGGATGCCCTGTGGACCTTTTTCCCCAAAATGGACAGCCTTGTCTGTTCTCAGTGCAAGGTGATGAGACTATGTACCTACTTCTGCAGTGATCTGATGTTGGGCCTGGGGAAGGGAGCAGTGATACTGAGAGGGGCTTCTGTTTCTTAAAGCACAATGGAAGGAGGAATGGGGGAGGTACTGAAAGTGCAGGGGGTTGATATTGGAATGTAAAGTGAATAAATAATTTTTTTAAAAAAGAAAAAAATTATTAGGCAAACATTTATCATTTGAATATTCCTTAAGAAGCCCAAAGAACATGAAATCATTATATTAATGTACCCCATATGGATATATATGGACTAAAGTGTATATGAATGGACAAATCTACAGACACTTAAAACAATGGGTTGTCACTGTATTTACACATCATTGATATTGATTTGGAAAGAGAATATAGCTTTAAGTGTTGAGAGAATCATTGTGGCACTTTCCCTCAATATCCTAAGAGAAAATTTCTAGCTAGGGTGGAGATTAAAGCACATATTTCTCACACCTATAGCAAAGAGAAAAACTTTGTATGTCTTAATAGTTTGTCAGTATATAATTATTCAAAGTACATCAGAAGTGTCACAATATACTTATTGAAAGAAAACCACATAATATTTTGCCTGTAACTAAGGTTTTTCTGTTCCTTTTCTCTTTAATTTTAGAGTAACTGTCAACCATTTAACTACTGTTACATGTCTCAGTTCTTTTCTCATGACATTAGCTTCATAAAAGTGAATATTTTAGAATTTTTAATAAAATGTAATTGTTATTCATTGCCTTATTGTTAACAATTAATATCAATAATGACATCCTTATTAATAATCAAATATATTTTAATACTAGTGTTTGGTGATTTGCTGACTATATACTGCATTAACGCATGCATGCATGGAAGGATGGTTGGGTGGATGGATGGATGGATGGATGGATGGATGGATGGATGGACGGACGGATGGATGGATGGATTGATGGGCAGGTGTTTGCATGCCTGAGTAGATTGGTATTTGGACAAACAGTGAATGAGTCCTTCTACAAGAAACATCACTTTTTCTTCCCTTCCACCAGCTCTAATATGAAATGATTAGTCAGGAAGTGCAGGAAATCAGAGTATCTTTATACAACACAAGGGCAAAATCAATCACAATAACATTTGGGTTTCTGTGAAATCAATTTGATAGAAACAATTTGCCTACTAGTCGGCATTTCCTACGAATTGCTAAGTACTACCCACTCGAGGGATTGAGAACAGCTTCCTATACATGAGATCGGCATATGCAAATTAAAATATCAGTGACTAAGGTGACATATGGCGTAATCTTTGCTTTAAGTGAAATCTTATCAGGCGTGAAAATGTTTAGTTGAAGATAGAATTCATCCTGACAGCGTGAACTTTAGATGTTTTTCCTTTCTCTCTCTTTGAGCAGCAGTTATTGGTTTATCGTTGGTTTAATCAGAGGCAGACAGAAAAGAAATGTGTTTGTTTTATATTCTCTGTGCAGCCCACCTGCAAAATCAAGAAGATGATAATGGAAATAGGGCAGACAGTGAAACGCGGTAATTGATGGCTAATTCTGTCCACCTGTTCCCAGGTATGTGCTTGGAGGCAGTTTCTCAAGCACATTGGGAAACTCTAAGTAGCTCTCCAAGTGCAGAGTAAATAGAAAGATATTTTTCTTTTTAGTGTACATATGCCAGGAATCTGCTCTCCTAACCGGAAGAGACAGTCTGGCATTTGGTATTTCTCCACCACTAAGTGTGCAGAGGAAGCCTGTGTTCTCTGACACCCTTTTATCTCTGCTCGGAAAATCTCATTTCAAGGGTGAAAAGTGAACATTATCTTACTCTCTTATTTACAATGATTTTCTTGTAACCACTCTCTTTTCCATGGACTTTCGTCGATGTCCCTGTTACTCTCACTTCTGAAGTTAATATTTCCACTGACGAAATAGATTAAAGGCATATAATGTATATGGTCTTTTTGGCTAATAGCTCATTCTAACACAGAAGAAGAGAGTAAACATAATTTCTCAGAAAGTCATTACATCATTCTTTACATGGACGAAGTGTTCACATCTGACCTCCTGAGATGTCATTATTAAATATTAGCTAATTCATGTCTCCAAATGAGGCATAAAATAATCCATTAAGAGTGTCACAGTCAGTGATGATCCACCTGAGCTGTGGCTGATAGCCCCTGTCTAAATGTTTTATCAATATGTTCTTTGAAACGCGACAGTTGATGTATGTTTCATCAATACAGACGAATAATGTGTAATGGGTTCTAGTTTATTCTTCATAAAATTCACAATCTTTGTCCTATAAAGAACCTAAAGAATAGGATGAGGTATATAAATCTTGGGTAAATGAGTGCTGAGAAAGTGTTGTTCGCCCTCACATGTTTGGACATACAAATATGATTATGTTAACTGGACAAGCGAGATTTCATTAATAGATAAATTCTATTATATACACAAAATATCTTCTGGTAATGAATAACGAATAGAAATTTATAAAATTGTCTATTTTCTTCTCTGAAATATAACATGTGACCAATTTAGAGAAGTATTTCACATGCTACTTTACAAATATATTCACAACAAATATACATAACTCGGCCCAGGGCATATTGAACACTTCAGCAATTCCCCAACCCCCAGCCCACACTGAGAGACAGCATGACACCCAGGAACTCTTCCATAACTAGGTCACAGGAACTCTGCTGTAGCCAGATCACAGAAGATCTGCCTTAACTAGGGACATAGAAGGCCCCTCTAACCAGATACAGCTATATTTGCTTCTCAGCTCCAACAGAGCTCACAGAGATCCACCATCCTACAAGGTGGGACAGGTTCCAGTCAGAGAAAGGAAGGCCAATTAACACCAGAGATAACCTGATGATAAGAGACAAGTGAGAAAGAACATAGGCAACAGAAACCAATGACACTAGGCACCATCAGAACCCAGTTCTCCCACAACAGCCCTGGATACCATAATATACAAGAAAACAAGAGTCTCGCCTAAGATCTCATCTCATGAATATTATAGAGGATTTTAAGGAGAATAAAAATAACTCCCTTCAAAAAATACAGGAGAACACAGGTAAACGTAGAGCAGTGGAATAGAATTGTAGACCCAGAAATAAAACCACACACACTTAGGGCCACTTGATCTTTGACAAAGAAGCCAAAACCATCCGGTGGAAAAAAAGACAAGCATATTTAACAAATAGAGCTGGTCTAATTGGCATTCTGCATGTAAAAGAATGCAAATTCTTCCATTTTTATCTCCACATACAAAGCTCAAGTTCAAGTGAATCAAGGACCACCACATAAAAGTGGATAAGCTGAATCCAACAGAAGAGAAATCGCGAAAGAGACCCGAACACATTGGCACAGATGAAAATTTCCTCAACAGAACAGCAATGGATTAGGTTTTAAGATCAACATTTGACAAGTAGGGCCTCATGAAACTTAATATTTCTATAAGGCAAAGGGCTCTGTCAATAGGACAAAGGGCAATATATAGTTTGGGAAAAGATCTTTACCAACCCAACATCCAATAGAAGGCTAATATCTAAAATAGTCAAAGAACTCAAGAAGTCAGACTCTGGAAAACCAAATAACCCAATTTAAAAATGGATCCAGCTATACCTCTCTTGGGCATATACCCAAAAGATGGCCCAACATATAAAAAAGACACGTGCTCCACTATGTTCATCACAGCCTTATTTATAATAGCCAGAAACTGGAAAGAACCCAGATGCCCTTCAACAGCGGAATGGATACAGAAAATGTGGTACATCTACACAATGGAATATTACTCAGCTATCAAAAACAATGACTTTATGAAATTCGTAGGCAAATGGTCAGAACTGGAAAATATCATCCTGAGTGAGGTAACCCAATCATAGAAAATCACACATGGTATGCACTCATTGATAAGTCGCTATTAGCCCAAATGCTTGAATTACCCTAGATGCCTAGAACAAATGAAACTCAAGACGGATGATCAAATGTGAATGCTCCACTCCTTCTTTAAAAGGGGAACAAGAATACCCTTGGCAGGGAATAGAGAGGCAAAGATTAAAACAAACACAGAAGGAACACCCATTCAGAGCCTGCCCGACATGTGGCCCATGCATATACAGCCATCCAATTAGAAAAGATGGATGAAGCAAAGAAGTGCAGGCCGACAAGAGCCGGATGTAGATCTCTCCCGAGAGACACAGCCAGAATACAGCAAACACAGAGGCGTATGCCAGCAGCAAACCACTGAATTGAGAATAGGACCCCCGTTGAAGGAATCAGAGAAAGAACTGGGAGAGCTTGAAGGGGCTCGAGACCCCATATGTACAACAATGCCAAGCAACCAGAGCTTCCAGGGACTAAGCCACTACCTAAAGACTATACATGGACTGACCCTGGACTCTGACCTCATAGGTAGCAATGAATATCCTAGTAAGAGCACCAGTGGAAGGGGAAGCCCTGGGTCCTGCTAAGACTGAACCCCCAGTGAACTAGATTGTTGGGGGGAAGGCAGCAAGGGGGGGGGAGGATGGGGAGGGGAACACCCATAAAGAAGGGGAGGGGGGAGGGGGATGTTTGCCTGGAAACCGGGAAAGGGAATAACACTTGAAATGTATATAAGAAATACTCAAGTTAATATACAAAAAAAAATGTGTTTAGAACTAAACAAAGGATTTTCAACTGAGGAATCTCAATGGCTGAGGTGCACCTAAAGATGTGTTCAATATCACTAGTCAGCAAGGAAATGCAAATCAAAATGACCAAGATTGCACCTTACACCAATCCTAATAGCTAAGATTATAAACACAGGTCACAGCAGATGCTGGCAAGGATGTGGAGAGAAAGAAACACTCCCCGATTGCTGGTGAAATTGCAAGCTGGTACACTTTGGAAAACAACCTGGGTTCTTTCTCAGGAAATTGGAAATAGTTCCACCTGAATTTCCAGCTTTAACACTCCTGGGCAAATACCAGAAGATGCTCCACCATATTACAAAGACGCCTGCTCCCCTAGGTTCACAGAAGCTTTATTTTTAATAGTCAGAAGATGGAAATATCCAGATGTCCCTCAACAGAAGAATGAATACAGAAAACATGGTACATTACACAATGGAATACTACTCAGCTATTAAAATTTCATGAATTTTTCAAGCAAATGGATTGAACTAGAAAATAACATACTAACTGAGGTAATCCAGACCGGAAGGACATACATTGTATGTACGCACTGATAAGTGAATATTAGCCCAAAAGCTCAGAAAACCCATAGACCGTATGGGACTTAAGAAGAAGGAAAAGTTTAGATGCTTCAATCCCACTTAGAAGGAAGAACCAAATAACCAAGAGAGGCAGAGATAAGAAGGGACCTGGATGGGAGAAGGGAATGGCAAGTGAAAAAGGGAGGCAGATACAGGTTAGGTATGGACAGAGACAGGAGAGAATCTAGAGTGCCAAGGGAATGAATAGAAACATGTAACAGCAGGATTAGGGGGACAGGAAGAACCATTAGAAAGTACCAGATGCTATGGATGGGAGCTGCTCCCAGATCCCAGTGGGGATGACAGCTGAAATCTCAAACAGCAGGGAGATAGAACCTGAAGAGACGACCTCCAGTTGCTTCCCATCTCAAAAATTTTTAACCCAAAATTGTTACTGGCTAAAAGAAACCCAGGGACAAAATTGAAGCAGAGACTGAAAGAAAGTCCATCCAGAAACCACCCCACCTTGGGATCCTTCCCATCTGCAGACACCAAACCAGGACACTATTGCTGATGCCAATATGTGCTTGCAGATAGGAGCCTGGTATTATTGTCCTTTGAGAGGCTCTGTCAGCACCTGAAAAGACAGATGCAGGTATTCACAGCCAACCACTGAACAGAATCTGGGAACCCTGATGGAAGGAGTAGGGAAGAACTGAAAGAGCTGGAGGGAATTGCAACCCCAGAGGAAGAGCAACAGTATCAAGTAACCAGACCCCTCAGAGCTGTCAGGGACTACACCATCAACCAAAGAGTATACATGGC
This sequence comes from Rattus norvegicus, assembly GCF_021556685.1. Lineage (NCBI taxonomy): Eukaryota > Metazoa > Chordata > Mammalia > Rodentia > Muridae > Rattus > Rattus norvegicus. The sequence goes on along the minus strand of NC_141539.1, from coordinate 120,238,921 downwards.
CTGGTCCATGGCTTCTGCTACAAGTGTTGCAGAGGACTCCCTTATCAGTGGGAGGAGAAGTGTATGGTCCTGTGTAGGCTTCATAGAAGGGGGATGTTACAGGGGTGAGGCAGGAGTGGGTGGGTTGGTGTGGGAGCGCTCTCTTAGAGGCAAAGGGGAGGGGGAGGGATTGGGGTTTAAGGAGAGGAGTCCATATGGAGGAAGGGGGACAATATTTGAAATGTAGACAAATAAAATAATCAATAATAAAAAACAAAAGACAAAAGAAACCAAATTTATTCCCCTCTCCTATGCACATGCACGTTCACGTGCGTGAGCATGCGCGCACACACACACACACACACACACACACACACACACACACACACACACACACACAGAGAGAGAGAGAGAGAGAGAGAGAGAGAGAGAGAGAGAGACAGATTCTTGTTTAAAAGATAAATAGGTAGATTGATAGATACATAATACATACAGACAGATGTATATTAGACTGTGAAAATTAGCAAAGTTTGCCTGGAACTTATTGTGCTTTATTGTTTGGCTTCCAAATAATAATTACCCAATCGCAGTCTCTTTGTTGCTGAGCTCATTCTCAGAGGTAAGCAACCGTGATGAGCTATGAAAATATTTAAAAATAAAAGTTATCTTTAATATTAGATTTATATATTAGGCTACTTTTAATGAAATAATAGCAAATAGAAGTTTTAATAACATATCTTTTTGACATGAAATGAAAATAAATTCATAACACTTGTGTTTCTAACACAAAACTACATAAATAGAAAACGCTTATTCCTGTTATTTTTTTAGATAAATTATGACACTATTACAAATGTAGTTGGCCAACTAGAGCTTCCAGGGACTAAGCTACTACCCAAAGACTATACATAGACTGACCCTGGACTCCAACTGCATACGTAGCAATGAATAGCCTAGTAAGAGCACCAGTGGAAGGGGAAGCCCTTGGTCCTGCCAAGACTGAACCCCCAGTGAACGGGATTGTTGTGGGGAGGGTGGTAATGGGGGGAGGATGGTGAAGGGAATACCCATATAGAAGGGGGAGGGTTAGGGGGATGTTGGCCTGGAACCCGGGAAAGGTTGAAATGTAAATAAGGAATATCCAATTTAATAAAGATGGAGAAAAATGTGGTTGGCATTCTGTGAAGTTATGTTTTCAGAAGAATTTTTTTGAAAAAGTATTTCTGTGATTTCAAAATAATATTTATTGTTATTTTGTGATGATTATATTACTGATATTTTCCTTCTTGATAAAGAATTTAATTTTTTAATACCCAGTCATGCATTCATAACGGTACAATGCTTTGACCTTTAGGACAACCCTGAAGGCTGTGGAAAAGAAGTATGAAATCATGAGTTGAAAAATGTATAATTTCTCAACTACGCAAAATATAAGGATGCAATATCAATTATGTAAGGAGCTTCATTGACCTAGCAGAGTAGAGACAGCTACAGTGAGCCAGCTTAATCAGAAAGTTACAAAGACTGGGAGATATAAAGGATGGCAGATTCCTGAGTTCAAGGTCAGTGTGGGACAGAACTAATTTAGTTCTAGGCATACACAGAACGATAGTCTCAGGTTAGGATCCCATCCAGCTAAATTTATAAAGGCAGGCAGATCTCTCAATACTTTCGCAATGTTAATTTAAAAAAAAATGTACTTAGTGTCCTTTTCCTAAGAGTCAAGGTACTATGGTCATGGAATGCTGATTCATGGGATGGTCAAGAGGCAACCTGGAATAAATGGTTGAATTGATGTGAAAATAAAACACTGAGCATTGATGTGCATGAAGTGAGCAAACAAAGAGTGATAGCAGTTCTTTTTTATTTTAAGAAATGTTTTCTAGTGGGAGCTGTGTCAGGAGATTTCTGGAGAGCAAATACAGCTCTTTCCCCCCCCTCCAATCTTTTAATTTATTTTTTCTTACAATCCAGACTTTATTCCCCTCCTCACCCACCCTCTGACCCAAATCCCATACTAAACCCCCACATCTGTAAAGGATGTCCCAATCAGACCTGCCCACTTCCTGGGGCTTCATGTTTCTTGAATTTAGGTCATCTTCACTGACTGAGTCCTTCCCAGGCAGTTTCCTGTTGTATATGTGTTGGGAACCTCATATCAGCTGCTGTATACTGCCTGGTTGGTGTCTCAGTGTCTGAGAGATCTCGGGTTCCAAGTTACTTGAGGCCTCTTGTCTTCCTATAGTGTCTTTCTCCTCCTCAACTTCTTCCAGATTTTCCCTAGTTCAACCACAGGGGTCACAGCTTCTGTTCATTGATTGGTATAAATATCTGCATCTGACTATTTTGGAGAGCAGTCATGATAGGCCCCTTTCTATGAGGACACCATAGCCTTAGAAATAGCATCAAGTCTTAGGCCCTCCCCTTGAGCTGGATCCCAATTTGGGCCTGTTGCTGGAACTCCTTTTCCTCAGGATCTTCTCCAGTTTTGTCCCTGAAGTTCTTTCAGACAGGAACAATTATGGGTCAGAGTTTTTAACTGTGGGATGACAATCCCATCCCTCCACATGATGCCCCATCTTGCTACTGAAAATGGAATCTACAAGTTGCCTCTCCCCACTGTAGGGCACTTCATCTAAGGCCTGTCCCACTGAGTCCTGGGAGTCTCTCACCACCCAGGTGTCTGGTACATTCTAGAGGGTTGCCCCACCTCCTACCTCCCAAGGTTGCCTGTTTTCATTCGTTCTACTGGTTCTCGGGGCTTCAGTTCTTTTCCCCTACCCAATATCTGATCATGTTCCCTTTCACCTCCCTGTCTCCTTTCCCACGCAGGACCCCCCCTCCTTCCATACTTCCCCCCACCTCCTTTGATTGCATTCTTCTTCCTCCAAAGCGGAATTGAGGCTACGGGCCCTTCTGCTTCTTTCCCTTTTTGAGTTCTGTGGACTATACCCTAGATATTCTATACTTTTTATGGGCTAATATCCACTTTTTAGTGTGTACATGCCATGCATGGTCTTTTGGGTCTGAGTTACCTTACCCAGGATAATATTTTCTAGTTCTATCAAATGTATGTATTCCTTCTTAGTGGCTGAGAGTATTCCAATGTGTAAACGAACCACATTTTTTTTTAATCCATTCTTCTGTTGTGGGACATCTGAGTTGTTTCCACTTTCTGGCTATCACAGAAAGGCTGCTATGAACATAGTGGAACAGATGCCCCTTTTTCATGAGGGGAGGGGCATCTTTTGTGTATATGCCCAAGAGTGGTATAGCTGGATCTTCAGGTTGATCTATTTCCAACCTGGGGAATCTCCAGATTGATTTCTAGACTTGTTTTACCAGTTTGCAATCCCACTAGTAATGGAGGAGTATTCCTCATTTTCCTCATCCTTGTCAACATGTGCTGTCACCTCAGATTTTAATCTTAGCCGTTCTGATTGGTGTAAGGTAGAATCTCTGATTAGTGGGTCATTTTGATTTGCAGTTCCCTGATCACTAAGGTCTTTGACCATTTCTTTAAGTGTTTCTCAGCCATTTGAGATTCCTCTGCTGTGAATTTTCTGTTTAGTATTATACCCCATTCTTTGATTGGGTTGTTTGGACTTTCAGTGGTTATCATCTTGAGTTCCTTATATTTTGGATATTAGTCCTCTATCAGATGTGAGGTAAGTGAAGATTTTTTCCCAATCTGTAGGATACCAATTTGTCTTATTGACTATGTCCTTTGCCTTACAGAAACTTTCCAGTTTCATGAGGTCCCATTTATCAATGCTTGATCTTAGAGCTTGAGCCATTGGAGTTCTGTTCAGGAAATTTGCCCCTGTGCTGATGAGTTCAAGGCCCTTTCCCACTTTCTCATCTACACATAGTTCTTTTAGAATTTTTTTCTAACAGGATTTCTGATTTTGGTCAGAAAATCCGTGGAGAGCAAGCCCAGATCTTTTCGAATTTTTCATAGCTCTTTTAGAATTTTTTCTAACAAGATTTCTGATCTTGGTCAGAATTATTTAGAGAACTAACATCACTCTTTTAGAATGTGTTCTAGCAGCTATCAAGCGAGAACTGCTTGAAGAGCTCCCATAGCTCTTTTTAGAATTTTTTTTTCTGGTTTTCTGATTTTGACTTGAAAACCCAAGAATTAATTTTAGGATTTTTCTCACAGGATTTCTTACTTATTCACAAAATCTACGTTTTTTTTTTCCTTTCCTAGCAGCTTTTCTGTCTTTGATGGGAAAAACCTATGAGCTTTCTAGAGAGCATTTAGACTTTTTTTTTTCTAGCATGAGATTGCTGTCTCTAGCAGGGAACTGTCCCCAAAGAGAGCTGTGAACAGAAAGCTGACAACAAATCCAACTGCACAGTACTCTCTAGGGAGCCATCCTGAGCAGAACAGAGGCCATCAGCTTTGTCTCATGATCTGACTTGGAGTCATTTTTCTCACCGTTCCCAGACACTCCTTCCTCAGATTCCTCTCTCCAAGCCAAGACTGCTCCTTGCTTCTTTACTACTTGGCATTTCATATTCCATTATATAGATAGACAGTCATTTAATTTATTTTAGTCTTCTGAAAAACGTAGGCTGTTGAATAATTTTTATCACCATTTCAATATTGTTGAGTAAAATTACTCCACGTTGTTCAGTTTTCTACTACTACAACTAAAATACCAGCGATAACTAATGAAGATGTTTAATGTTTAAGTTGGCTCACAGATTCCAAGTGTTCAGTCTATGACCAATCAGAACTATTGTGTTAGATCCACGGAAATGCAGTGTCCATGATGAGTATTATGAAGAAGAACCAAACGCTCACCTCATGGTGGTTTGGACACAAATCACACAAAGCTGGAAGGAGTCAGAGACCAAGGATCTGTTGAAGAGTCTGCCTAAAATAACACTTTGAGCTAGAAACAAGAAAACTCCTTAGAAGGAAAATAATTTGAGAAAAGTATGAAAACTTTATATTTGTGTTATTGTAAACTGACAAGATTCTCTGCAGAAGAATGTTTCAATGCTTTTCTATTTCAAAGGCTTGTGGACATGACTGTTTTAATAACCATATCAAATCTTAATTCTCACTATTTTCATACTCTAGGAATGAAGGAAAACACTGAATGATTTAAAATCAGCAGTAGTACAGTAAAAGAATAAAATTCATAGAGAGATATATTTTCAAAATTTGAAACCTGAAAATTCTGTTGAATTACATTCTCAAATTTATATTATTGAAATATACTTATAACTGAATGATAATAATCTTAAATTTCTTAAAATTTTATACCGTTAAACATCTGAAAGTGATTTTAAATATTTACCAAAGGCCTCTGGGTATTTTCAGAATCTGTACTTTTAAAACTTGTAAGTCAAAGGTGAGAACATCGTGGTCTCAAGGCTAGCCTGGGGTATGAAGCTATTCTCTGTCTCAAACAATACTAAATATGCAGAAGAATAAAGAAATTATTCATAAATATTCAAAATCTTACTGTTGTAATCTGTTCTAAGAATGGGATGATAATGGCATTTTATGCCACAGAAGAGTAGTCACCAGGGATTTATTAGAATTGCTAACACGATACCTATTAGATTATAGTAATCCCCAATTTCAGTCAGGTAAAAGAAAGGCTGTGTTAACTAGACAACTGGGGCACAGGATCTCCTGGTTTCAATGCAGCAAACTCAGAATTTGCAGTTAAATCGTCAATTTGCCATTAACATTTGACATTAGTGAATGAGAGCTCTCTGCTCACCTTTTCCTGTTAAATGTAGTTAATTATCCTGCAATGAGGTCACCATGCTAAAAGGAGCAACTGAGTTTTTCTTTGGGTTGGTGTCCCCTTTTGACTCTCTAGTGACAAAATGAGCTGAAGAGAGTTCTGCATCCAAACCAGACAGCTTTAATTAGTTTCTTTCGTAAAAGAATGGCTAAATTATGAACAGACTGACATGAGTTAACCCTACTATAATTATTTCAGACTTTTCCACAGTTTCTCCTAAACAAGTGAGCTCAGGAACATCATCTTTAACTCGTTAAGAATTGAAATATCCAACTTAATCAACAGTAGCAATATCTCTGATCAGGGCTAAAGTAGATCCTGTTTTTATTTGATTAATAAATCATGGTATTTCTTATTTTTTTCCAACTGTCACTTTTAAAAGTGTTTTTTAATGATCGATAACTCTGTACAAATTAATGAGTCCATTAAAATTTTATATTTCAGTTTCAGCAAACTGTTGTCACTGAGGTTTTATGTATGTAACATTTCTTCCATTGACTGTAGCATGACTTTTGTTGTTCAACTGAAACTCCAAACCACAATAGTGAGGATATAAAAGGTAGCTGCATGTTTAGGAATACCTGGTCATCTTCTCTCTCTGGGAAGACCCAATGGCGATTCAGTTGACTAAAGTGATGTGTCATCCTCCTTTCCCCTTTGCCATTGTTATTCCTTTATAAAAAACAATTTCTGATTCCAAGTGTTTTCTTCCTTTCTTTCATTAAAATTATTTCTTTCATTTATTTACTTTCTTATACATACTTGTGAATATGTATATATGAACATTTGCCATGTATGTGTAAAACTCAGAGTGAAATTTTAGAAAGTGATTCTCTCATTTCAACATGTGGGTCTCAGGGATCTAACCAAAGTCCTCAGGATTGGGAGTAGATGTCTTGACCCACTGAGCCATCTCGCTATTCCATTTAGAGATCTTTGCAGTACGTGCTCCATAACTGTCCATGGGAGGTGTTCATGGTAACTTGGAAGATAGGAAAGAGCAGGAAGAATGTGCTTTTGTAGGAAAAAACATTAAATTCTGCAACCAACATTCTGGCTTCTGGAGATTCTGTGGAAATTGAGATGGGACATATGTACAGCACCACTTAGGCAGGCTTCTGTGTCTGCTCACAGCAAGGTGGTAGAAGAAGAGAATGACTTGTAATGTGTCCTCCGACAACACCAAGACCTCTGCCGAAGGCATGCACATTAGGAGTGCACCCACACATACACACAGTGCAAAAATAAAAACATACAGCAAAATTTTAAAGGGACTATTTCAGATATTACAATGAAAACATGTGAGATATATTCACAATATTTTTTAGAATTACAAGTCATGCTTCTAGATCTCTGTGAATACATACATATCTTTATGTATTTCATCGATGACACTTTGGCTAGTTTACTCTTTGTGCCTGTATTTAGCATTTTTCTGTGATGAATGTGCATTTGTTGGGTAATTAAAATGTCATTTTCCATGGGAAAAATCCAATACTTTAGTGCTTACTGTCACTAACTTGTGTTTGCCATTTGGAATTTTAAATGGCAAAACCACATTAGAATGCTTCGTATTGTTCTATTTTTAGAAAAAAATTTCTATGTTTATGACTATTTTTGCTGCACGTGTTTATATGAACCTCATGCATGCCTATTGTCAGTGAACTCAATAAAACAAAACTGGGGTTGGGGATTTAGCTCAGTGGTAGAGCGCTTGCCTAGCAAGTGCAAGGCCCTGGGTTCGGTCCCCAGCTCCGAAAAAAAGAAAAGAAAAAAAAAAAAAACAAAACTGATTCCCTGGAGGTATAATCATAGCTACGATTGAGCCACCATTTGGGTGCTTAGAGCTAAACTAAGGTCCTCTCCAGGAGCATCAAGTACATTTATTTATTGAGCAATCACTCCATCCCCACATAATATTATTACACACACACACAGACACACACACACACACACACACACACACACACACACTCATGTATTCTTCCACGAGGATGGAATTGTATGTAACCTATTAGCTTATGTTCCTGCTCTCTATTTTAATGAATGCAACATTAATAAAGATAACTTCAAGTATGAGGAACAGCATATAAGTTCAGCTACTAAGTCACTATAATGTGTATTTCTGTTCAAGTGGAGTACAGTTGTATAATTCATTTGTCTGGTAAGAACTGTCCTACTACATTGTCACAATTTTTATTTTTTCTAACGAACTTTTTCCAGTTTATAAATATATTCTGATTCTTCAGGCAACACTGTTATTATTTTCTGGGGTCTCAGCAATGCAGAAACTTGAGCTACACATCTGATGTAAAAAAAAATCCTACTTTGGTAACTTGCAAAAAGTTGAATGGGTATTTTCTTTTTATTCCCTCGTTAATTAAAAAATGTTTTATTGATGCTTGTCTTTATCATTTGTGGAAAAATATAAGAACTTTTCTCCCCTTATTCTTTTTCTTCCTCTCTTCCATTAAAATAATACATAATGAGTATTTAGTGCTATTTTAGCCTTAAGACTTGCATTTACTTTTTATGACACATATGTTTACTTGCTATAATACACTCATTTAATTTTCTGATTCTTCTGAAATTGGAAATTTTTGAGCATGCTTCTCTGCAAACCAAATCCAGGAACACATCAAAATGACTATCCATCATGATCAAGTAGGCTTCATCCCAGGAATGCAGGGATGTTTCAATATACAGAAATCCATCAACTTAATGCACTATATAAACAAACTCAAAGAAAAAATACATGATTATCTCATTAGATGCTGAGATTGCATTTGACAAAATTCAACACCCCTTCATGATAAAGGTCCTGGAAAGATCAGGAATCCAAGGCCCATACCTAAACATAGTAAAAGCAATGTACAATAAACAAGTAGCCAACATCAAACTAAATGGAGAGAAATATGAAGCAATCCCACTAAAATCAGGAACTTACACAAAGCTGCCCAATCTCTTACGTCTTCAATATAGCCCTAGCCAGAGCAATTAGAAAACAAAAGGAGATCAAAGGGAAACAAAGTAGAATGGAAGAAGTTAAAAAAAAATCACTATTTGTAGATAATATGATAGTTTATTTAAGGGACCACAAAAATTACACCTGAGAACTCCTAAACCTGATAAACGACTCAGCAAAGTGGCTGGGTATAAAATTAACATATATATATATATATATATATATATATATATATATATATATATCCTTCCCTTCCTCTACCCAAAAGATAAACAGGCTGAGAAAGAAATTAGGGAAACATTATCCTTTAAAATAGTCACAAACAATATAAAATACAGTGATGTGACTCTAACCAAGCACGTGATAGTTCTCTATGACAAGAACTTCAAGTCTCTGAAGAAAGAAATTGAAGAAGATCTCAGAAAATGGAGATCTCACATGCTCATGGATTGGCAGGATTAATATACTAAAAATGGCCATTTTACCAAAGCGATCTACAGATTCCCTGCAATCCTCATCAACATTCCAACTCAATTCTTCATAGAGTTAGAAAGCCCAATTTGCAAATTCATTTGGAATAACAAAAACCCAGGATAGTGAGAACTATTCTCAACAATAAAAGATCTTCTGGGGGAATCACTATCCCTGACCTCAATTACCACTCTTACAGAGCAATAGTGATAAATAACAAAACAAAACAAAACAAAACTGCGTAGAATTAGTACAGAGACAGGTATGTAGAGGAATCGAATAGAATTGACGATGTAGAAATGAATCCACACACCTATGGTCACTTGATTTTTGAGAAAGAAGCTAAAATCATCCAGTGGCAAAAAGACAGCATTTTCAACAACTGGTTCTGATTTAACTGGAGGTTAGAATGTTGAAGAATGCAAATTGATCCATTCTTATCTCCTTTTACAAAGCTCAATTTCAAGTGGATCAAGAACATCCATATAAAACCAGATACACTGAAACTAATAGAAGAGAAAGTGGAGGAAGAGCCTCAAACACAAGAGCAGAAGGTAAAATTTCCTTAACAGAACATCACTGACTTATGCTCTGAGGTCAAGAATGGACTTCATAAAATTGCAAAGCTTCTGTAAGACATAGGACACTGTCAATAGAACAAACAGCCACCAACAGATTGGAAAAAGATCTTTGCTGATCCTACATCTGATAGAGGGTTAATATACAATATATACAAAGAACTCAAGAAGTTAGACTCCAGAGAACCAATTATCTTTATTTAAAAAAAAGTTACAGTGCAAAAAAAAAAAAGAATTCTCAGCTGAGAAATACTGAATGGCTGGGAAGCACCTAAACAAATGTTCAACATTCTTAGTCATCAGGGGAATGCAAATCAAAACAAATCTGAGATTCCACCTTATACCTGTCAGAATGGCTAATATCAAAAATTCAGGTGACAGCAGATGTTGGTGAGGATATGGAGAAATAGGAACACTCCTCAATTGTTGGTGGGATTGCAAGCTGGTACAATCACTCTGGAAATCATTCTGGTGGTCCCTAAGAAAATTGGACATATTACTACCTGAGGACACAGCTATGCCACTCCTGGGCATACACCCAAAAGATGCTCCAACATGTAAGGACATGTGTTTCACTATGTTTATAGCAGCCTTATTTATTATAGCCAGAAGCTGAAAAGATCCCAGATTTTCTTCAACAAAGGAATGGATACAGAAAATGTGGTACATTACACAAGGAAATACTACTCAGCTATTTAAAACAACGACTTCATGAAATTCTTAGGCAAATGGATGGAACTAGAAAATACCATCCTGAGTGAGGTAACCCGGTCGCAAAGAAGATACATGGTCTGTAGTCATTAGAGCAAAAGATCAGAATACCCAAGATAAAATTCACAAACCACATGAAGCTCAAGAAGAAGGAAGACCCAAGTGTGGATGCTGCAGTCTTTCTTAGAAGGAGGAACAAAATACTCACAGGAAGAAATATGGAGACAAAGTGTGGAGCAGAGACCGAAGGAAAGAGCATGTAGAGACTGTCCCACTGGGAGATCCAACCCATATACAGACACCAAACCGAGGCACTATTGACGGTGCCAAGAAATGCTTGCTGACAGAAACCTGATAGATCTAAACCTGAGGGGCTCTGTCAGAGTCTGAGAAATACAGAATCAGATGCTGACAGCCAACCACTGTACTAAGAAAGGAGTCCACAACGGAGGAGTCAGAGAAAGGACCGAAAGAATTAAAGGGGTTTGCAACTCCCTAGAAAGAACAACAATATCACCAATGAGACACCCCCCCCCAGAGCTCCCAGGGACTAAATCACCAATCAAAGATTATGCATGGATGGCCCCATGGCTCTAGTCACATATGTAGCAGATTAATTGGAGGAGAAGCCCTTGGTCCTGGGAAGGCTCACTTCCCAGTGTAGGGAAATGCTAGGAGTGACTTGGGGAGGGGGGATGAACCCTTATAGAAGCAGGGATGGGGATGATGGTATATGGGGTTTCTGGAGGGGAAACCAGAAAAGGGATAACATTTGAAATATAAATAAATATCCAATAAAAAATAAAAGTGTTCATGTTTATAGTGGGAAAATATATTGTGGTAAAAATCAAAATTATAAATAACCAATATTTGAATAAAAGATGTTTCCTACATTGTTTCTCAGTATTGTGCATATTTACAACACAAATTATTCAAAAGTATTGGCCTTCTGAGTCCTTCCACTCAAAGGGTGAAAGTGAAATGCAAAATGAATATGTGTTTCAAACCAGAAGTTATGATCTTAACCATCTCCTGAAGAACCACATGATAAAGGCTTTGATATGAGTGGTGCTATTATGGTTCAGTGGTGTAAACATACGTATGGGTATGGAGCTTTTCTTTGCTTTTTTTTTTAATAGATATAATTCTTTATTTACATTTCAACTGTTATTCCCTTTCCCGGTTTCCTGTCCATAAGCCCTCTATCCCCTCCCCCTCCCCCATAACCTTGCCCCCCCTAACTTCCCCCCTTACCAATCCTGGGACATTCCCCTGTACTGGGGGTACAACCTTGGCAGGACCAAGGGCTTCCCCTTCCACTGGTGCCCAACAAGGCTATTCTCTGCTACATATGCATTTGGAGCCCTGGGTCAGTCCATGTATAGACTTTCGGTAGTGGTTTAGTCCCTGGAAGCTCTGCTTGGTTATCATTGTTGTTCTTACAGGTTGCAAGCCCCTTCATCTCTTTCAATACTGCCTCTAATTCCTCCAAAGTGGGTCCCATTCTCAGTTCAGTGGTTTGCTGCTCTGCCTCCCTTGTCCTCAAATAATGATAGGAAGAACTATTGTATTTTATAAAGGCTTCACAGCATTATACCTGGGCATATACTCATTTATTCCAACACAACTCTGCTGCCTTCTACCCAGCTATATGCCCCATCATCTGCCATCTTTGTCTCCTCCTTTTCAGTGCCTTCTCCATCTGTGTATCCTCATGACAATTCCCTGACGGTCACTCTCTTCTCTCCTCTCTCCACCTGTGATTCTCTCACTGGGACTGGAAGTTCAACCTTAATTCTCATGCCAAGTTATAGGCTGATCAGTTCTTTATTAAGCAATCAGAGGTGATAGAAAACAATTGTACATAATATTGAAATAGGAGATAGTTCCATAATAATGAAGATACCAACACTAAGACTGCAATTAAATCTCTGGGCACAGTTATCAACATCTGAATATACAGTGCACAAAAATATCCCCAACATGGTGGATAATGCTCAACTCATTGAAAGTGTGCTTTGTGGATGAGACCCAAGTCTCATTCTTTTCTCATCCTGCTTCTTGAGGCTTTTTTCCCATGAGCCTAGTGTCTGTGTTTTATAAAGCACATGCTGCCATGATGAAGTCCAAATCAGCAGCATCAACTAATCGGGGGTTCAAACATCCAAAGATATAAGTCGAAATTAACTTTTGTGGGCTTGGGGGAGTGGCTTAAATCATAAGACTGTTTGCTGTACAAGTTGAAGACATGAGTTCAAATAACCGACACCATGTGAAAGAGTTTGTTAGGCCTGTATATGTCAGGATTGGAAGATGGAGACAGGAAGCTGTCAAGAGTGTGTTCCCTACACCCCCCAGTCTGAAATTGAGAGCTTCCATTTCAATGAACCACGATGCCTCAAAGCAATAAGACACAGAGCCATAGAGAAAAACAAACGCCTGGCTTCCTTTTCCGGCCTTTCTATGTATGTAAATAATCCTGTATACTCATACATTCAGGTAAGATGAGCAGATACACACACACACACACATACACACACACACACACACAGAGAGAGAGAGAGAGAGAGAGAGAGAGAGAGAGAGAGAGAGAGAGGTTACAATAATGGGAAAATAACTAATATAGTAAAATAAATGGTATAACATGTCAAGAAATACACAGATGAGAATAATTAGGATCCTAGTTATATTGTTAATAAGGGCTTCCTTGAAAAAAATGCCTTCAATGCATTATTACCTATAAACTATTCTTTGAAAGTGTGGAAGTAATGGTACTCAAAGAATAAATTAACCCAGCATAACACAAGACAAGAATTGTAAAGGAGGAGAAATGTAGTAATTCACACATAGGTTATTATTGCCATGTAGGAAGCATGTATAGCCTGACCAAGTAAGAGTTCATTTGAAAAGAGGGCATTAGACTAGTCAGGGTGGACAAACAGCTGTAGTGATTTACTCTAGCTTCCTACTTTAGCACTCTCCCGTCCATAAAAGCATCTCACTGTGTCTTAAATTTCATTGTACATTCTCTTCCGTGTTGTGAAAGGATGAATTAATATAGGGTATGTGACAATATTATATTGTTGTACTATGAAAAGTAGGACGTATTTGTATAATATGAATACCCCTGGAAAGCGTTATGTTAAATGAATTAAGGCAAACACAGGGGACAATGATCTAACTCATATGTGGCATTAAAAAAATAAAACAAAACTGTTTGTATAGACTACTAATATAATGATTGGGGTTAAGGGTTGGAGTCATTTGGGGAGATGTTCATTTCAAGTTGGTTAAAGAACATAAAATATGTGTTATCTGAAAGGAGTAAACTTTAGTGGCCTATTAACTACATGCTGCTACAGTAAATAACACTATATAACAATCTTTGCAATGCTGGTGGTTTGGACTTGTAGTCTCATCAGAAAATGATTAACTGTATGAATAATGTATACAACAAATAGCTAAACTTAGTTTTCCCACTGTGTACAATAAAATGTGGTGTAGTACATCATAAATGAATGAAATTTTACATCAATTTAAACAATAAATATAAAATGTTTTCAATCAGAGTGGTTGACAAAAGAACTGACCTGACTATGCTTTTTCAATGGGATCTGGACTGAAAAGTTGGCGTTAGTGGTTACCTGAGGGAATGACCGAATACAAGGTAGAAGGGCTTGAGACTTTGATGATCCTAAGTATGGACTGGTGAAACAGAGTGTGCCATGGGTTTAGTTACCACAGAGAGGTAAAAGAGTGAAAGTCACACTTCAGTCAAGAAAAAAAATAGACAGACATACAGATATAGTTGGGTCCAAGAAGAGGGATGACAGACACTGACCACATTCATTTATTTCTCTGCAATGTGTTTATGATACTTGTATCTGTGTGAGTCATCGGACAGCTAATCGCAGCATTTATGAGCAAGGAGTCCTGGTGTTGGGCAGCATGGGTAAACTTTGCTAATTATACTTCCAACTAAAGACACTATTTGGGAAACACAATTTCTCAAGAGAAGCTTGATTCATTTAAACTCTGTAAAAGCAAGAGTAATGAAAAACTGAGATTTCGTGCATATGGTGCCAGATGCTGACTTTCACAATCTCATAGGTTATAGATTGCAATTAACCCAACTGACACCTGTAAGCCTCGGTGTTCCTCCATCAGCTCAAGCTTCTACGTTGGTCACTGTCCTAGCTAAAATAAATCTAGCAATGCTTCTGGTTGTCGTCTGGTCTGCATAGTCATTATCCGCATCCTCCTCCTCCTCTTCTTCTACCTCCTCCTCTTCTCCCCTTCCCTCCTCCTACTCCTGTCCTTTGATTTTTCATTCCTCTCATTCTCATTGTCTTCTCCCCTCCCTCACACATCTTTCTGTCACCACTCTAGAAACGATGCATGGGCATCAATGGAGGAAATGCCTTGATCCTGGGAAGGCTCCATACCCCAGTGTAGGATGCGCAGGTGGGAGTGGGTGGGTGGGTAGGGGAGCATCCTCATGGAGGTAGGGAAGGGAGAATGAGACAGGGGATACTCCAGGTTTCTGGAGGGGAAACTTGAAAAGGGAATAACATTTGATATGTAAATAAAGAAATATCCATTTTTTTTAAAAAAAAAGAACTTTTACTTTTAAAAAAAGATGCACTTACAGATTTCCAAGTTATCCTTATTTTGTTAATAGAAGAGAATAAGAATTATGATTGGATATTCTTTAGCTTCTCTCTAATTAGCCACTTGGAAATTTTGAATGAAATGGGGAGTTTCCTAGTGAAAGCAGACACAGTATGTTCTCAGAATTCACACTTATGTGCTGAGTGCCTGTGACTCAGGACCAGGGCCAGGACTGTTGGGTCTCCGGTCTGTCAGAAACACTGTGGAACTTTGTCTCGTTTCCCTACCTCTTAGCATTTAATTGGTGAAATGAGTATAATCAGGGTTTCCTGACAGGAATCATGTAAGGGTTAATTAATTGCTGTTTGCTAAGTGTAGTGAGATTGTCAGATTAAAGCATTAGGGAAGTGTCAAGTTTGTGTTATTATGGTATTATTTTTCTTTGTTTGGTAGGAAATGCCATTTCTGAGAATTTTGCTTTAACAGTAAAATAAGCCATTTTAATCAGTGCACAATCAAGCCCTTATTCACTGAGGACAAGGGTGTCTACAGTCAGCAAGAAGACTGGTGTCGCCTGACACAAGGACAGGAATCTGAAAAGCAGGCACTGGATACAAAGAAAGCCCAGGAAAAGAGACGCAGAGCAATGATTTCCTGAGTGCCCAGGGCTCTCATGTTACAGACCAAGTACCAACCACTAATAACAGAGGAAACAGAAAATATGTAATCTTAGCAACCAGTACTCCCCTCTAAAAATTATCCATGTCACCAAGAAAGTGTTGAAATATTTGTGCACACACACATATTATATATATATATATATGTATATATATATATATATATATATATATATAATTTAGCAACAGTGTCAAATGTTTCATTAAATTCCAAAATTGGACTTGGGCATGCAGTTATTAAACGCTTAGCACCCAAGAGCCATATGTGTCTGAATGTTACTTTATTTATATAAATACAAATCAGCCATAACAGGATTTTCTATTTTGTTACTTGTAAGTAAATTTGATTTTTCCTAGAAAATATTGACTGTTTTATATTTAAACATTATTTAAAAACTTATATAAATTATAGTCATTTTAAGGTACTGTTTGTCAACTGCATATATCACTACCTATAATATATAGGCCAACTAGCATACTCAATAAAAATAATTGTTTCAAAAAATATTTAATCCGAGGAAATTAATTTAATATATAGACAGTTAATTCCAGGTGGTTATTTTCTAAACAACTATGTATTACAAAATGATTATCATATTTAGTATCAAAAGATATTTGATTATTCTGTAAGCTTTAAGAATCATGTTGCCGTCGCATAAAATTCCAGAAGTTTTACAATCTTTTTGACAACAGACATATTAACTGTTTACCCTACTCTAAAAACATCTCGAATCTTTATTTTGAAATCATCCAAGTATATACCTCACATGTAACCCGTGTGTCAGCACAGAATAATGAGGGAGCGATCATCATAGTTCCTATTGATACTTTTAGAGGAGTCTCCCAGGTCTCCATTTAACCCTTTAATTTTATAGTCTAGTTGCAAACGATCCACAGTCATCTCTTCACAGCGAAGGTCAGAGGCTGTCACGGAACCATTTTAAGTCACCTCACTCGTCACTTCCCTATGTACTAAATAAAATTCATCCCTGTCCTGTCTGATACATATACAACAGGTTCCTGGGGTCTGTTCTCACAATGTCATTTCCAGAGACATTGATTCCCTTGGAAACTCTCAGAAGCAGCATGTTAGTACTTCCCAAAGGCATTTTTACTTCCTGCTCCTTTTGCAGGGCTTCTGCCTCCCTTCCTTCAACTCTGTGCTCAAATATTACATGAAATTGCTTTCCTAGCCATCTGCTCTGTAATAGCAACACTCATAACACCGTGTCTACACCTTATTCTGCTTTTACCATTTGGAGTCTGCTGTAATGTCATTCATCTTTCCTAGTGAATAAGGACTTTGTTTCACACCATTCTTCAGTGTAGAATGTGAATTTGTAAAGTAAATGAATATTAATTATAAATACTTTCCTCCAAACACAAAGATTCTATCAACGATATCATTCACTAATATTTATAGCGAGCCTTTTACATAATTAAAGGCAATAATTAATAATAGATTTCTGCAGACACACACATGGAGTCAAAATTTTATCAAATTCATGTAACATTAAACATAGTTTATAAAATCTTTAAACAATATCTAATTGTTAAGTTAAATATTTGTGAGGGGCAAGAGGGTTTGGGATGGGCTAATTTTGGAGGGATAACCAGGAAGGGGGGTATCATTTGAAATGTAAATAAATAAAATGATTAATTAAAAATGTTTAATAGTTGCCTATAAGAAAAACATCAGCCAGGGTGGAACATCAGCCTATTTGTCCCTCTGAAGATCCAGTAGTCTGAAGGCCGCCCAGGAGATCTGCCACAACCAGCGAAACAGGTAATGGACCCTTCCAAATAACCAAAGTAGCTGAGAGCCCTGAGGAGCCCAGGAGATGAGATCCATCCCCTCTGCTCAAACTCTGCCTCCCTTTTGGCTGGCACAGACTGTCAGCCTGTCTATGCACCTGAAGATCCCACAGTCTAAAGGCCTCCAAGGAGATCTATACCCAGGGCTACCGAGCAAATCGTCACCATGTTTGCCTCTCTGAATACACCACAATGTGAAGGCCTCCCAGGAGTTCTGGTGAAGCCAGAGCCACAGGTCTCCCACGAGACCTGCAGCAAACCAGGGACACTGGAGGAGAAACTCAGGCAAGTTAACCAGATAACCAGCTAGCAAGAGGCAAGCTCAAGACCATCAGCAGCAGAAGCCAAGAAGACTAGAAGGAAATTCACAAACACACGGCCACTATCGACCAAATAGAAACGTAGAAAATAACACAAAGAATGAACAAAACCAAAATCTGGCTCATTGAAAAAATGAACAAGATTAATAACCCCCTACACAAACTAACTAAAGGTTACAGAGACAGTATCAAATTTAAGAAAATCAGAAATGAAAAGGGAGACATAACAACAGAAACTGAGGACATTTTTAAAATATCACCAGGTCCTACTAAAAAGCCTATACTCAAAAAAAAAAAAAAAAAAAAAAAAAAAAAAGAAAAAAAAAAAAAGAAACCTGGAAAATCGAGATGAAATAGATGATTTTCTGGACAGATACAATGTACCAAAGTTAAATCAAGAGCTGGCAAACTTTCAAAACCCATATTGCCAAAAGAAAAAGAAGTGTTTAAAATCCTCCCAACAAAATAAATAAATAAATAAATAAATAAATAAATAAATAAATAAATAAATAAAAAATAAAAGCCCAGGGTTCAAAGTCTTTATTACTGAATTCTACCAGATCTTCAAAAAGACCTAATACCAGTATTTCTCAAACTATTCCATGAAATAGAAACAGAAGGAACACTACCTAATTCATTCTGTGAAGCCACAATCACTCTGATACATAAACCACACAAAGACTCAACAAAGGCAACTTCATACCAAATTCCAATGTGAGTATCAATGCAAAAGTTCTCAATTAAATTCCAGCAAACCGAACGGAAGAACACATCAGAACAATCATTTATCAGCATCAAGTAGGCTTCATTCCATTGACGCAAGGTTTGATTTAATAAATGAAAATCCATTAATGTAATCTCTATATGAACAAATTCAAAGAAAAAAAATGATACGGTCATCTCATTATACGCTAAAAAGGCATTTGACAAAATGCAATACTCCTCCATTTTAAAAGTATTGAAGAGATCAGGAAGATGATCAGGTATTGTGGTGGACAAACAAGAGAGAAGCCCTGAGGGGCAGCAGAAGAAATGGAAATAAGCAACCTTAGGGTATGGGGTGACTCTATAAAGTACCTGAGACCTGGGGGGGGGAGAGACTCTCAGAACTCAATGGAAAGAATCTTACATGAAATGCCCAGCAGTTAGGAGAGGGAATGTGTAGAATCTACCTCCAGTAGAAAGACAAGGCATCAAGTGGAGGGATTAGGTTTCCATCCCACAATTAAAAACTCAAACCTAGAATTGTTCCTGTCTTAAAGAAATGCAGGAAAAAAATGGAGACGAGACTGAGGGAAAGGAATTCCAGTGACAGGTCCAAATTGGGATCTATCTCAAGGAGGAGCTTCAAGGCCTGACACTATTACTGGTGTTATAGTGTGCTTACAGAAAGACATCTAGCATGGATGTCCTCTGAGAGGCTCAACAAGCAGCTGAGTGAGACAGGTGCAGATAATTACAGCCAAACAACGGAATGAATTCAGAAACCCGATGGTTGAATTAGGGAAAGGCTAGAAGAAGCTGAGGAGGAGGGTGACCCCATAGGGAAGACCAGCAGTCTCAACAAACTTGGACCCCTGTATCATTAAGATACTGAGCCTCCAATCCAGGCAGCATACATGATCAGGTCCAAGGCCACCAACACATTTCTTTCTTTCTTTTTTTTTTCTGTCTTTATTAACTTGGGTATTTCTTATTTACATTTCGATTATTATTCCCTTTCCCGGTTTCCAGGCCAACATCTCCCTAAACCCTCCCCATCCTCCCCCCATTACCGCCCAACCCACAACAATCACGTTAGCTCGGGGTTCAGTCTTAGCAGGACCAAGGGTTTCCCCTTCCACTGGTGCTCTTACTAGGCTGTTCATTGCTACCTATGAGGTTGGAGCCCAGGGTCAGTCCACGTATAGTTTTTGGGTAGTGGCTTAGTCCCTGGAAGCTCTGGTTGGTTGGCATTGTTGTTCATATGGGGTCTCAAGCCCCTTCAAGCTCTTCCAGTCCTTTTTCTGATTCCTTCAACGGGGGTCCCATTCTCAGTTCAGTGGTTTGCTGCTGGCATTCCCCTCTGTATTTGCTGTATTCTGGCTGTGTCTCTCAGGAGAGATCTACATTTGGTTCCTGTCTGCCTGCACTTCTTTGCTTCATCCATCTTATCTAGTTTGGTGGCTATATATGTATGGGCCACATGTGGGGCAGGCTCTGAATGGGTGATCCTTCTGGCTCTGTTCTAAACTTTGCCTCCTTATTCCCTGACAAGGGTATTCTTGTTCACCTTTTAAAGAAGGAGAAAAGCATTCGCATTTTGGTCATCCTTCTTGAGTTTCATGTGTTCTATGCATCTAGGGCAATTCAAGAATTTGGGCAAATAGCCACCTATCAATGAGAGTATACCATGTGTGTTTTTCTGTGATTGGGCTACCTCACTCAGGATATTTTCCAATTCCATCCATTTGCCTATGAATTTCATAAAGTCATTGTTTTTGATAGCTGAGTAATATTCCATTGTGTAGATGTACCATATTTTCTATATCCATTCCTCGGTTGAAGGGCATCCGGGTACATTACACCTGCTAGCTAGTATAAATAAGGCTGCTGTGAACATAGTGGAGCATGTGTCTTTGTTATATGTTGAAGCATCTTTTGGATATATGCCCAAGAGAGGTATAGCTGGATCCTCAGGCAGTTCAATGTCCAATTTTCTGAGGAACCTCCAGACTGATTTCCAGAATGGTTGTACCAGTCTGCAATCCCACCAACAATGGAGGAGTGTTCCTCTTTCTCCACATCCTCGCCAGCATTTGCTGTCACTTGAGTTTTTGATCTTAGCCATTCTCACTGGTATGAGGTGAAATCTCAGGGTTGTTTGATTTGCATTTCCCTTCTGACTAAAGCAGTTGATCATTTCTTTAGGTGTTTCTCAGCCATTCAGAATTCCTCAGCTGTGAATTCTCTGTTTAGCTCTGAACCCCATTTTTAATAGGGTTATTTGTCTCCCTGCGGTCTAACTTCTTGAGTTCTTTGTATATTTTGGATATAAGCCCTCTATCTGTTGTAGGATTGGTAAAGATCTTTTCCCAATCTGTTGGTTGCTGTTTTGTCCTAACCACAGTGTCCTTTGCCTTACAGAAGCTTTGCAGTTTTATGAGATCCCATTTGTCGATTCTTGATCTTAGAGCATAAGCCATTGGTGTTTTCTTCAGGAAGTTTTCTCCAGTGCCCATGTGTTCGAGATGCTCCCTCACGTTTTCTTCTATTAGTTTTAGTGTATCTGGTTTGATGCGGAGGTCCTTGATCCACTTGGACTTAAGTTTTGTACAGGGTGATAAGCATTCTTCGATCTGCATTCTGCTACATGTTGACCTCCAGTTGAACCAGCACCATTTGCTGAAAATGCTATCTTTTTTCCATTGGATGGTTTTGGCTCCTTGGTCAAAAATCAAGTGACCACAGGTGTGTAGGTTCATTTCTGGGTCTTCAATTCTATTCCATTGGTCTATCTGTCTGTCTCTGTACCAATACCATGCAGTTTTTATCACTATTGCTCTGTAATACTACTTGAGTTCAGGCATAGTGATTCCCCCAGAAGTCCTTTTATTGTTGAGGATAGCTTTAGCTATCCTGGGTTTTTGGTATTGCAGATGAATTTGCAAATTGTTCTGTCTAACTCTATGAAATACTGGATTGGAATTTTGATAAGGATTGCATTGAATATATAGATCTCTTTTTGTAAAATGGCCATTTTTACTATATTAATTCTGCCAATCCATGAGCATGGGAGATCTTTCTGTCTTCTGAGGTCTTCTTCAATTTCTTTCTTCAGAGGCTTGAAGTTCTTATTGTACAGATCTTTTACTAGCTTGGTTAAAGTCACACTGAGGTATTTTATATTATTTGGGACTATTATGAAGGGTGTCATTTCCCTAATTTCTTTCTCAGCCTGTTTCTCCTTTGTGTAGAGGAAGGCTACTGATTTACTTGAGTTAATTTTATACCCAGTCACTTTGCTGAAGTTGTTTATCAGCTTTAGTAGTTCTCTGGTGGAACTTTTGGGATCACTTAAATATACTGTCATATCATCTGCAAATAGTGATATTTTGACTTCTTCTTTTCCGATATGTATCCCCTTGACCTCCTTTTGTTGTCTGATTGCTCTGGCTAGAACTTCAAGAACTATATTGAATAAGTAGGGAGACAGTGGGCAGCCTTGTCTAGTCCCTGATTTTAGTGGGATTGCTTCAAGTTTCTCTCCATTTAGCTTAATGTTAGCAACTGGTTGCTGTATATGGCTTTTACTATGTTTAGGTATGGGCCTTGAATTCCTTTTCTTTCCAGGACTTTTATCATGAAGGGGTGTTGAATTTTGTCAAATGCTTTCTCAGCAACTAATGAAATGATCATGTGGTTTTGTTCTTTCAGTTTGTTTATATAATGGATCACATTGATGGTTTTCCATATATTGAACCATCCCTGCATGCCTGGGATGAAGCCTACTTGATCATGGTGGATGATTGTTTTGATGTGCTCTTGGATTCGGTTTGCCAGAATTTTATTGAGTATTTTTGCGTCGATATTCATAAGGGAAATTGGTCTGAAGTTCTCTTTCTTTGTTGTGTCTTTGTGTGGTTTAGTTATAAGAGTAATTGTGGCTTCGTAGAAGGTATTCGGTAGTGATCCATCTGTTTCAATTTTGTGGAATATTTTGGATAATATTGGTATGAGGTCTTCTATGAAGGTCTGATAGAATTCTGCACTAAACCCATCTGGACCTTGGCTCTTTTTGTTGGCAGACCTTTAATGACTGCTTCTATTTCCTTAGGAGTTATGGGGTTGTTTAACTGGTTTATCTGTTCCTGATTTAACTTTGGTACCTGGTATCTGTCTAGGAAATTGTCCATTTCCTGCAGATTTTCAAGTTTTGTTGAATATAGGCTTTTGTAGTAGGATCTGTTGATTTTTTGAATTTCCTCTGAATCTGTAGTTATGTCTCCCTTTTCATTTCTGATTTTGTTAATTTGGACACACTCTCTGTGTCCTCTCGTTAGTCTGGCTAAGGGTGTATCTATCTTTTTTATTTTCTCAAAGAACCAACTTTTGGTTCTGTTGATTCTTTCTATGGTCCTTTTTGTTTCTACTTGGTTGATTTCAGCTCTGAGTTTGATTATTTCCTGCCTTCTACTCCTCCTGGGTGTATTTGCTTCTTTTTGTTGTAGAGCTTTTAGGTGTGCTATCAAGCTGGTGACCTATGCTCTCTCCTGTTTCTTTCTGCAGGCACTCAGCGCTATGAGTCTTCCTCTTAGCACAGCTTTCATTGTATCCCATAAGTTTGGGTTGTTGTACCTTCATTTTCATTAAATTCTAAGAAGTCTTTAATTTCTTTCTTTATTCCTCCTTGACCAGGTTATCATTGAGTAGAGCATTGTTCAATTTCCACGTATATGTGGGCATTCTTCCCTTATTTTTATTGAAGACCAGTTTTAGGCCGTGGTGGTCCAATAGCACGCATGGGATTATTTCTATCTTTCTGTATGTGTTGAGGCCTGTTTTATTACCGTTTATATGGTCAATTTTGGAGAAAGTACCATGAGATGCTGAGAAGAATGTAGGGTGTCTAGAGATGTCAACACGTGATTCATAGAATCTAAAGTTTTGAATGAGGAGAAAGGAGATGTCCAGCCCCTTAGCTTAATTCGTAGAAGTTTGCAAGAATGTTGGGTTTACATAGCAGTTGCTACAGCACCCTCAGGGTGCTCACACATGTTCTGTTCTCTCTGAACAACATATTACAAATGTCTTACAGGCTTTGGAATTGTCTCTGTCTTTGTGGACAGACACATGCCATTATTAACATATTGGGCTCTCATCCCAGGTTTGTGCTGTATTCTACAACCCTGTACCTCTTCCAAATCAGGACAGGAAGGAGAGACCTCCCTCTGTTATCTCCTTTAGATCTGTTGATATTTCTATTAAGTTATTTATTTACTTCACATCCTGATTGCAGCTTTTCCTTGCTCCTCTTTCCCCAGTTCCTCTATCTCCCCTCCCCTTCTTCCCTCCTCAATTTTTTTTTTCGGAGCTGGGGACCGAACCCAGGGCCTTGCGCTTGCTAGGCAAGCGCTCTACCGCTGAGCTAAATCCCCAACCCGCCTCCTCAATTTTTATAATAAGGAGCTCCTAGGATTGTACTGGAACTATCTCTGTCTGTCATTGAGATGTGTATGGGGACCTGTGACCAACGTCTAAGGCAGAGATTTACAGTTACTCAGCATTCACGTGAATTTCTCTTGTGAAACATGGCTTTTATTTACCTTAACAAATGCAATCATTTTCTGGCATGTCCACAATCACATTACCATGAATTTAATATATTCAAACTTAAATAACTCATTTTGATGTGGCTTAACAGTTCTGGAAAACGAGTCAACATTTTATTAACAGGCAGCTGTTCGAAAAACCTCAGGAAAGGAGCTGAGAGGCTTCTGTTTTATTTGGCAGAAAGTTGTAGGTATGAGGATCTTAAATCATCCCTAATACACTAGCTGAGAAGTCACCCACACACGATTTCCAGAGCACTTGATACACTGGGCGAAAGCAATCCCTTACCTTGTTGTGATACATGTTGAGACATACTTCAGTCTTTTACATTTTTTAATGTGTAAAGTAAGTCTAGGCATGGGAGGAATAATAATATTCCTTAATTGAGTTACCTAGTGGCTTATTTTGTCATACTATTTAAATTTTATTAACCTGATACCCTTTTATAGTTCCCATGTAAAAAGAAAGAAAGCCTCTTAGCAGCTACCTAAAATTTTCGACTGCAATTATCCTTAACAAATCAGTTTGAAATGCTCCTCCACTCTTTATTGATCTTTTCCAATGTCAACTTATTTTCTCTCCATGCACATGAGAACAAACGTTGCAGTACATGGCAAGTTATACATCTGTCCGCTAACAACACTGCGAGGAAATTCAGGACTGATTCCATGCCCTATTTATCATTTATCTGCAGCATCTGACTTAGCTTGTAGCCTGGAGTAGCTACTTAATAAGTGTTCATTGAAGTTTTGCATGGACAGGCATGCTAATTGGTTGGTTTCTAACACATCTCTCTTCCCTGTACATCCGCTCCAAATGCTTCATACAAGAGCTAACAATTAAAAGCATCTTTGAGAACCTTTCAGGACCTCATCATTGTCACCCTCAGCAATATACACATTAATTAAACACATACTCTAACCTGGGATGGAATATCTTTTGTCAAAAAGTTGTACATATAACTAATTGTGACACCCAAAATAGTTGCATGAGTGTGGAAATAGAAATACCGCTTAGAGGATTCTTTTGTTCAAATTTTTTTAAAGAAAAGAATCAAATTTAATAAAATTAAGTGATGTTTTCCATCATAGAAGCAAAGAGCTGGAGTTCAGTGGGTATAGTTGACATTTTTACATTTGTTTAAGTTTAATTTATGTAAATTGTTTTATGTCTCCTTGTTATTATTTATAAAGTGTTCATAGATGAATGGTGTCTATGACAAGCAGTCCAAAGATGTTCAAATTCTAACCTATGGATTGGTAAATATGTTGTGTCATGTGGAAAAAGGAAAGTTACAGACAGAAATTTTGTTAAATACCATCAGTTGGAAATGGTTCCTTGGATTTATCCAGATGAATCAAACTAAGCTCATGACTCTTCCCAAGCCAAGCACCTCTAATAGGGATATGAGCATGGAGGCGTGGTCAAAGAGATGCCAATTTGCTGGTAAGGGGACTAAAGTCTAGCCAAAGAATGTCCATCTCAAGGAACAGGGCAATTTAAGCTAATGGATTTTGTGATGACCTTATTGAAGGAATGTTGCCCTGCCTATTGTTGACTTTAGTCTAGTGTGACCTGAACTGGAGTCCCAATGTTCCCAATTATTTCTTATAGGAGCAATACAAAATTTCCATAATATCTTATTGCCTTTGGGCTTGACAATTCCCTGGCATTAAGATCAAATATGCTGTATATTTCATTCCTGTTTGTCATATTTGGCGTCTGTTTAAAATTGACGTACGTTCATACTAGAGGCTTCTGTTATCCAAATGTATGTATTTGATACACTTCAGTAGAACCTTTCAATTCTCTGCTTGAGCAAAGGATTTTGTAGCAAACTCCTGTCCTTTCACACAATAGAAATTGGAGCTTGCAAATCTCCTGCCATTTACTACAGTTGAAATCTGAATGACGCAAGGCATGAGTAACAACATAATAGGGCCCTCATATTGTAATCTGGATAGATGTGTGTCATGCTGTGGAAATCAAATATTGTTCCCCTTGACGTTTTGACAAGTAATTTCGACAACAATATACATTTGGCTAACTCATGAATGCAGTGCTTCTCGTCCTCTGGATAGTGCAGGCTTTGCACTATGCTAAGAATGACAACAATTATAGAGCTGACGTGTGTCTGCCAAGTGAACAGATGGCCTTGCAGTTTAGAGAAACAATGGTGAGGAAAGGAAAAGTGAAGGGGTGTGGTAAAGGAGATGGTAGGGTGGGATTTAAAAAAAATTCCTCGATCTTAAACAACACTGACAAAATTAAAGAAGGATTCAGAAAATGCATGCTACAGTTTGCTATGGAAAGACCTAGGAGAAAACTGTTTACTAATGACCCTTGTATGATTTGCAAATCTCGTCGACCCTGTACTCGAGAGCCACAAGGAATAAACTTATAATATTAACATTCTTAGTAGCAGAAAGAGCTAATTTAAAGTGTAGTCAATTGGGGGTTAAAGCAAGGTGACACTTTTTCTTAGTCTTTGTGTCCTTATCTTTAAAAGAAGTATATTTATTTTGGAGGGCAAAAAGCAAAAATGATAAGAATTAGAGCTCCTCCCCTATGAATCTTAAAACATTTTTATAGATTCTCTTTATAGGAACAATGAGGTGACTGTCCTTTTTGACCATTTTGAGTAATTCTATCTTGATTGAGAGAAAACATGCCAAGTACTGAAATGTGGGTATGTCTTTGCAAAGACCTCAATGGCAGAGGTAGTGTGTTTGTATGCTTGAATTTGTATGTAGATTTTCTTTTTTTATTTTTATTTTTCTTGGATATTTTATGTATTTACATTTCAAATATTATCCCCTTTCCCATTCTCTCATACCCCTACCCCTTCCTCCTGCTTCTATGAGGATGCTTCCACTCCTACCCACCCACTGCAAGTTCAATGCCCTGGCATTTTCCTACATTGAGGAAAAGAGACTTCACAGGACCAAGGCCTTTTCCTCCTATTAATGCTGGACAATGCCATCCTCTGCTACATATGTGGTTGGAGTCATGGGTCCCTCCATGTGTACTCATTGTTTGGTGGTTTAGTCTCTGGGAGCTCTGGTGGGGTCTGTTTGGTTGATATTGTTGTTCTTTCTGTGGGGTTGCAAAGCCCTTCAGCTCATTCAGTCTTTTCCCTAACTTCTCCATTAGAGTCCCCTTGTTCAGTCCAATGGACAGCTGCTATTATCCTCATCTGTATCAGTAGGGTTCTGGCAGAGGCTCTCAGGAGACACCCATATCTGGCTCTTGTCAGCAAGCACTTCTTGGCATTATCAATAGTGACTGGGTTTGTTGGCTGTAATGGGATGGAACCTCAGGTAGGACAGTCTCTGGATGACCTTTCCTTAAGTCTCTGCTCCACCCTTTGTCCCTGTATTTCCCGCTGTGAGTATTTTGTTCCTCGTTCTAAGAAGGACTGAAACATCCATATTTTGGTCTTCCTTCTTCTCGAGCTTCATATGGTCTATGACAAAATCACTTTCTGAGCGCAGCTCACAAATTTAGCTAGTCTATTTAGTAAAACCTGTCTACTAAAATACCGTCTCTGAGATTATAACTATGCTGCCAGGACTACCAGTTATTTTTGTGGTTGGTGTTAGCTGAATAAGGTTTTCCAGAATTTGATGACAAGCATGTTACATACTGACGTATCCTCCATCTTTTTGTTTTGACAACACTCTTTATACCCAAATATCATTTTAGATGCCAAAATGTCAAACTAATGATAATGACTGTTATTTCTCATGCAAAGTATTTAATCTTAAAAAAATATTTTCTTTCACTAAAGAGGTGTCTAACCCTCAAGAGACTTGAGGTCCCATGGAGTGAGGAGGTGAGGCAGTGAGTGTGGGGACATACTCTTGGAGACAGGCAGGAGGAGGAATGAGATGAGAAAGTGGGTGAGGCCACAGCCCAAAATGGTAATGACTGGACTGTAAAAAATGAAAGTAATAAAATTTTTATTATATATTACCTTTGGTAATAGTCTATTAAAAGCTCATATAGATATGGGTTGCTATTTTTGTACCTTATGAAGACAACATATTCAATGCCACAAATTTAGTAAGTGGGAAGTGGGTCTTAAAAACCAGATTTATATAATTCTAGTTTCTCTACTAATTGTCTTCAAATAAGAATGGTAATCCAAGGAAATGATAATATATGAAAACCACAATTTCAATGACTGGGCACAGGCACCTGGTATGAGGGTGATAAGCTGGTGTTAAGTCTGAAGAGCCTCACTGTCTCAGAAGATCACACATAAAGTCAAATCCCTTTAATTTACAAACTATGTGGCTCTTTATGTTAGACCTTGTGAAGGCTCTTCTTCCAGAGGAAGGAAGAATATATGAAAGAACACCTATGGACGTATTTATACAATACACACAGAGACACACACATACACAAACACACACACACACACACATACACACACACACACAGATTGAATAAACACATTTGTACTTTTACATCTTTGCAGAAAATACAGGAATATGAATGCTTAAGGGAGGCTGGGTTTGCAGTGTAGCTGTTTGGTCAAAGATAAGGAGAGATTATAATGGATATCTAGGCATCTCTGTAATACATTCCTTAGAAAGTCTTATTGATATATTTGTGAATGGCAAGAAATCTTCAGGCTGGATCTCCAGAGATTTGTTCAGAGGCCTTAGAATTTTGCTTTAGCCTCATCTGACCTACTGTAAAGATTTGTAATAATCTTTTGTCCTATTCAACTTTGGCTCTAAAGATGACTTGATATGCTCATATGATTTAACATGCTCCTCAAGGAACACATGCTTACCTTTATATATTTATGAGATCCAGATATTTATTTTTAATATTTACATGCATTTATTATAATTTACATAGCCAGACTTTCTGCAGCCTTATGGCTTCGCTTCTCTATCACCCTTTTCCACCTTTACACCTTCCAACCCTCCAGCATGCCATAAGAGAGAAAGAAGGCTAGAGGTGAAAGGGAGTGTCAGTCTCATTAGACTACATCCTGCTGATCAGTGGTGACAAGTTCCTTCAGGCAATGCTGATCTTTGTCATCAGGATATCTCCAACCAGCAACAAGCAACCAGCAATCAACCAGCAGCCAACCAGCAACCAACCAGCAACCAGCAACCAGCAACCAACCAGCAACCAGCAACCAGCAACCAGCAACCAGCAACCAGCAACCAGCAACCAGCAACCAGCAACCAGCAACCAGCAACCAGCAACCAACCAGCAACCAGCAACCTGCAAACAGCAACCTGCAACCTGCAACCAGCCAATAGGAGCAGCAGGAGCAGGGTTAGCAGCTACCTTGTCTCTCTGAAGTCTAGGATGTTTTATATATTCAAGAATCTCTAGAATTCCAAATTGCATACAATTGTAAGAGCTAACTGCAGTTGGGAGAATCACACACCTGCTAGAGCACAAGGCAGATCATATTCAGCTGCTGGGGACAATATGATGCAGCCCCATATCCCTGACCTGGGATTAAAACAAAGCATTCCTGTTGCATTGTTATATTTAAAGAGACCCAAAATCTCATTACAGATGTATGTAAAAACAAACTGTTGTATGTAAAGTGTGTGTGTGTGTGTGTGCGTGTGTGTGTGTGTGTGTGTGTGTGTTTGCTTTCAAATATTGTGCACATGTGCAGAGAAAAGGCAACTTGCAATAGTCAGTTCTCTACTTTTAATATATGGGTTTCGAGAACCAATATAAATTCATCATGTGGACACCACTGGAACCTGAAGGGACAGACCAGATAAACAGTTCTCTGCACCCAAATCCCGTGGGAGGGAGAGCCAAACCTACAGAGAGGCAGACACGCCTGGGAAACCAGAAGAGACTGCACTCTGCACACATCTCTGACGCCAGAGGAAAACACCAAACGCCATCTGGAACCCTGGTGCACTGAGGCTCCCGGAAAGGGCGGCACAGATCTTCCTGGTTGCTGCCGCCGCTGAGAGCTCGTAGGCAGCACCCCACGAGCAAACTTGAGCCTCGGGACCACAGGTAAGACCAACTTTTCTGTTGCAAGAGACCTGCCTGGTGAACTCAGGACACACAG
Source organism: Rattus norvegicus (assembly GCF_021556685.1). Taxonomy (NCBI): domain Eukaryota; kingdom Metazoa; phylum Chordata; class Mammalia; order Rodentia; family Muridae; genus Rattus; species Rattus norvegicus. The sequence continues at coordinate 120,208,638 of NC_141539.1, read as the reverse complement.
AGGCAAAATTCCTCTAGGACCAGGCACTTAATGTGTTTACCTGGAGTCCCAAACCCGCAGATCCCGGCCCACGGCAGCTTTCTGCTCCTAAACCCCGTGGCAGAGAGACCTCACCGCCTGGTCAGGTGGGCACTCCTGAGGCTGCAGAGCGGAAGAGACCACCAACACTGCCCACACCTGCCCACCTCCCTGCCGAAGAGGAAACTGTATAAGGCCTCTGGGTTCCCGAGGGGGAGGGCCCAGGAGCAGCAGGACCCCTGCACCTGAGACACCGCCGGAACCTGAAGGGACAGACCAGATAAACAGTTCTCTGCAACCAAATCCCATGGGAGGGAGAGCTAAACCTTCAGAGAGGCAGACACGCCTGGGAAACCAGAAGAGACTGCACTCTGCACACATCTCTGACGCCAGAGGAAAACACCAAACACCATGTGGAACCCTGGTGCACTGAGGCTCCCAGAAAGGGCGGCACAAATCTTCCTGGTTGTTGCCACCACTGAGAGCTCGTAGGCAGCACCCCACGAGCAAACTTGAGCCTCGGGACTACAGGTAATACCAACTTTTCTACTGCAAGTGACGTGCCTGGTGAACACCAGACACAGGCCCACAGGAACAGCTGAAGGCCTGTAGATAGGAAAAACTACATGCCAGAAAGCAGAACACTCTGTCCCCATAACTGGCAGAAAGAAAACAGGAAAACAGGTCTACAGCACTCCTGACACACAGGCTTATAGGACAGTCTAGCCACTGTCAAAATAGCAGAACAAAGTAACACTAGAGATAATCTGATGGCGAGAGGCAAGCACAGGAACCCAAGCAACAGAAACCAAGAATACATGGCATCATCGGAGCCCAATTCTCCCACCAAAGCAAACACGGAATATCCAAACACACCAGAAAAGCAAGATCTAGTTTCAAAATCATATTTGATCATGATGCTGGAGGACTTCAAGAAAGACATGAAGAACTCCCTTAGAGAACAAGTAGAAGGCTATAGAGAGGAATCGCAAAAATCCCTGAAAGAATTCCAGGAAATCATAAATAAACAAGTAGAAGCCCATAGAGAGGAGTCACAAAAATCCCTGAAAGAATTCCAGGAAATCATAAATGAACAAGTAGAAGCCCATAGAGAGGAGTCACAAAAATCCCTGAAAGAATTCCAGGAAAACACAATCAACCCGTTGAAGGAATTAAAAATGGAAATAGAAGCATTCAAGAAAGAACACATGGAAACAACCCTGGATATAGAAAACCAAAAGAAGAGACAAGGAGCTGTAGATAGGAGCTTCACCAACATAATACAAGAGATGGAAGAGAGAATCTCAGGAGCAGAAGATTCCATAGAAATCATTGACTCAACTGTCAAAGATAATGTAAAGCGGAAAGAGCTACTGGTCCAAAACATACAGGAAATCCAGGACTCAATGAGAAGATCAAACCTAAGGATAATAGGTATAGAAGAGAGTGAAGACTCCCAGCTCAAACGACTGATAAATATCTTCAACAAAATCATAGAAGAAAACTTCCCTAACCTAAAAAAAGAGATACCCATAGGCATACAAGAAGCCTACAGAACTCCAAATAGATTGGACCAGAAAAGAAACACCTCCCGTCACATAATAGTCAAAACACCAAAAGCACAAAATAAAGAAGGAATATTAAGAGCAGTAAGGGAAAAAGGTCAAGTAACATATAAAGGCAGACCTATCAGAATTACACCACACTTTTTGCCAGAAACTATTAAAGTCAGAAGATCCTGGACAAATGTCATACAGACCCTAAGAGAACACAAATGCCAGCCCAGGTTACTGTATCCTGCAAAACTCTCAATTAACATAGATGGAGAAACCAAGATATTCCATGACAAAACCAAATTTACACAATATCTTTCTACAAATCCAGCACTACAAAGGATAATAAATGGTAAAGCCCAACATAAGGAGGCAAGCTATACCCTAGAAGAAGCAAGAAACTAATCGTCTTGGCAACAAACAAAGAGAAGAAAAGCACACAAACATAACCTCACATCCAAATATGAATATAAGAGGAAGCAATAATCACTATTCCTTAATATCTCTCAACATCAATGGCCTCAACTCCCCAATAAAAAGACATAGATTAACAAACTGGATACGCAACGAGGACCCTGCATTCTGTTGCCTACAGGAAACACACCTCAGAGACAAAGACAGACACTACCTCACAGTGAAAGGCTGGAAAACAACTTTCCAAGCAAATGGTCGGAAGAAGCAAGCTGGAGTAGCCATTCTAATATCAAATAAAATCAATTTTCCACTAAAATTCATCAAAAAAGATAAGGAAGGACACTTCATATTCATCAAAGGAAAAATCCACCAAGATGAACTCTCAATCCTAAATATCTATTCCCCCAAATACAAGGGCACCTACATACATAAAAGAAACCTTACTAAAGCTCAAAACACACATTGCACCTCACACAATAATAGAAGGAGATTTCAACACCCCACTCTCATCAATGGACTGATCAAGGAAACAGAAATTAAACAGAGATGTAGACAGACTAAGCGAAGTCATGAGCCAAATGGACTTAACAGATATTTATAGAACATTCTACGCTAAAGCAAAAGGATATACCTTCTTCTCAGCTCCTCATGCTACTTTCTACAAAATTGACCATATAATTGGTCAAAAAAAGGGCCTCAACAGGTACAGAAAGATAGAAATAATCCCATGCGTGCTATCGGACCACCACAGCGTAAAACTGGTCTCCAATAACAATAAAGGAAGAATGCCCACATATATTTGGAAATTGAACAATGCTCTACTCAATGATAACCCGGTCAAGGAAAAAATAAAGAAAGAAATTAAAGACTTTTTAGAATTTAATGAAAATGAAGGTACAACATACCCATACTTATGGGACACCATGAAAGCTGTGCTAAGAGGAAAACTCATAGCTCTGAGTGCCTGCAGAAGAAAACAGGAAAGAGCATATGTCAGCAGCTTGACAGCACACCTAAATTCTCTCGAACAAAAAGAAGCAAATACACCCAGGAGTAGTAGAAGGCAGGAAATAACCAAACTCAGAGCTGAAATCAACCAAGTAGAAACAAAAAGGACCATAGAAAGAATCAACAGAACCAAAAGTTGGTTCTTTGAGAAAATAAAAAAGATAGATAAAACCTTAGCCAGACTAACGAGAGGACACAGAGAGTGTGTCCAAATTAACAAAATCAGAAATGAAAAGGGAGACATAACTACAGATTCAGAGGAAATTCAAAAAATCATCAGATCTTACTATAAAAGCCTATATTCAACAAAACTTGAAAATCTGCAGGAAATGGACAATTTCCTAGACAGATACCAGGTACCGAAGTTAAATCAGGAACAGATAAACCAGTTAAAAAACCCCATAACTCCTAAGGAAATAGAAGCAGTCATTAAAGGTCTCCCAACCAAAAAGAGCCTAGGTTCAGACGGGTTTAGTGCAGAATTCTATCAAAATTTCATAGAAGACCTCGTACCAATATTATCCAAACTATTCCACAAAATTGAAACAGATGGAGCACTACTGGATTCCTTCTATGAAGCCACAATTACTCTTATACCTAAACCACACAAAGACACAACAAAGAAAGAGAACTTCAGACCAATTTCCCTTATGAATATCGACGCAAAATATTCAATAAAATTCTGGCAAACCGAATCCAAGAGCACATCAAAACAATCATCCACCATGATCAAGTAGGCTTCATCCCAGGCATGCAGGGATGGTTTATTATATGGAAAACCATCAACGTGATCCATTATATAAACAAACTGAAAGAACAAAACCACATGATCATTTCTTTAGGTGCTGAGAAAGCATTTGACAAAATTCAACACCCCTTCATGATAAAAGTCCTGGAAAGAATAGGAATTCAATGCCCATACCTAAACATAGTAAAAGCCATATACAGCAAATCAGTTGCTAACATTAACCTAAATGGAGAGAAACTTGAAGCAATCCCACTAAAATCAGGGACTAGACAAGGCTGCCCACTGTCTCCCTACTTATTCAATATAGTTCTTGAAATTCTAGCCAGAGCAATTAGACAACAAAAGGAAGTCAAGGGGATACAGATCGGAAAAGAAGTCAAAATATCACTATTTGATCATGATATGGTAGTATATTTAAGTGATCCCAAAAGTTCCACCAGAGAACTACTAAAGCTGATAAACAACTTCAGTAAAGTGGCTGGGTATAAAATTAACTCAAATAAATCAATAGCCTTCCTCTACACAAAAGAGAAACAAGCCGAGAAAGAAATTAGGGAAATGACACCATTCGTAATAGACCCAAATAGTATAAAGTACCTCGGTGTGACATTAACCAAGCAAGTATAAGATTTGTACACTAAGAACTTCAAGACTCTGAAGAAAGAAATTGAAGAAGTCCTCAGAAGATGGAAAGATCTCCCATGCTCATGGATTGGCAGGATTAATATAGTAAAAATGGCCTTTTTACCAAAAGTGATCTACAGATTCAATGCAATCTCCATCAAAATACCAATCCAATTCTTCAAAGAGTTAGACAGAACAATTTGCAAATTCATCTGGAATAATAAAAAACCCAGGACAACTAAAACTATCCTCAACAATAAAAGGACTTCAGGGGGAATCACTATCCCTGAACTCAAGCAGTATTACAGAGCAATAGTGATAAAAACTGCATGGTATTGGTACAGAGACAGACAGATAGACCAATGGAATAGAATTGAAGACCCTGAAATGAACCCACACACCTATGGGCACTTGATTTTTGACAACGGAGCCAAAAGCATCCAATGGAAAAAAGATAGCATTTTCAGCAAATGGTGCTGGTTCAACTGGAGGTCAACATGTAGAAGAATGCAGATCGATCCATGCTTATCACCGTGTACAAAGCTTAAGTCCAAGTGGATCAAGGACCTCCACATCAAACCAGACACACTCAAACTACTAGAAGAAAAACTAGGGAAGCATCTGGAACACATGGGCACTGGAAAAAATTTCCTAAACAAAACACCAATGGCTTACGCTCTAAGATCAAGAATTGACAAATGGGATCTCATAAAACTGCAAAGCTTCTGTAAGGCAAAGGACACTGTGGTTAGGAAAAAACGGCAACCAACAGATTGGGAAAAGATCTTTACCAATCCTACAACAGATAGAGGCCTTATATCCAAAATATACAAAGAACTCAAGAAGTTAGACCGCAGGGAGACAAATAACCCTATTAAAAATGGGGTTCAGAGCTAAACAAAGAATTCACAGCTGAGGAATGCCGAATGGCTGAGAAACACCTAAAGAAATGTTCAACATCTTTAGTCATAAGGGAAATGCAAATCAAAATAACCCTGTGATTTCACCTCACACCAGTGAGAATGGCTAAGATCAAAAACTCAGGTGACAGCAGATGCTGGCGAGGATGCAGAGAAAGAGGAACACTCTTCCATTGTTGGTGGGATTGCAGACTGGTACAACCATTCTGGAAATCAGTCTGGAGTTTCCTCAGAAAATTGGACATTGAACTGCCTGAGGATCCAGCTATACCTCTCTTGGGCATATACCCAAAAATGCCCCAACATATAAAAAAGACACGTGCTCCACTATGTTCATTGCAGCCTTATTTATAATAGCCAGAAACTGGAAAGAACCCAGATGCCCTTCAACAGAGGAATGGATACAGAAAATGTGGTACATCTACACAATGGAATATTACTCAGCTATCAAACAATGACTTTTTGAAAATCGTAGGCAAATGGTTGGAACTGGAAAATATCATCCTGATTGAGGTAACCCAATCACAGAAAATCACACATGGTATGCACTCATTGATAAGTCGCTATTAGCCCAAATGCTTGAATTACCCTAGATGCCTAGAACAAATGAAACTCAAGACGGATGATCAAAATGTGAATGCTTCACTCCTTCTTTAAAAGGGGAACAAGAATACCCTTGGCAGGGAATAGAGAGGCAAAGATTAAAACAGACATAGAAGGAACACCCATTCAGAGCCTGCCCGACATGTGGCCCATGCATATACAGCCATCCAATTAGACAAGATGGATGAAGCAAAGAAGTGCAGACCGACAGGAGCCGGATGTAGATCGCTCCTGAGAGACACAGCCAGAATACATCAAACCCAGAGGCGTATGCCAACAGCAAACCATTGAATTGAGAATAGAACCTCCGTTGAAGGAATCAGAGAAAGAACTGGAAGAGCTTGAAGGGGCTCGAGACCCCATATGTACAACAATGCCAAGCAACCAGAGCTTCCAGGGACTAAGCCACTACCTAAAGACTATACATGTACTGACCCTGGACTCTAACCTCATAGGTAGCAATGAATATCCTAGTAAGAGCACCAGTGGAAGGGGAAGCCCTGGGTCCTGCTAAGACTGAACCCCCAGTGAACTAGATTGTTGGGGGGAGGGCGGCAAGGTGGGGAGGATGGGGAGGGGAACACCCGTAAAGAAGGGGAAGGGGAAGGGGCATGTTTGCCCGGAAACCGGGAAAGGGAATAACACTCGAAATGTATATAAGAAATACTCATGTTAATAAAAAAAAAAAGAAATACTCAAGTTAATTAAAAAAAAGGAAATACAAAAAGAAAAATAATAAATTCATCATTTTTGGTGGCAAACCCTTATGTTTTTCTTTTTCTTCTTTTTCTTGTTTTTTATTGGAAATTTTATGTATTTACATTTCACATGTTATCTCCTTTCCTCCCTTTTTCATGTCTTCCCACCTCCCCTGGAAACCTCTTGACAACAAATTCTCTATATTCCTGGCCTTGGATTAGTACTTGGTGTAAACATACATAGATGATAGATAGATGGATAGATAGATAGATATATAGATAGATAGATAGATAGATAGATAGATAGATAATAGATAGATAATAGATGGATGGATAGATAGATAGATAATAGATAGATAGATAATAGATAAATAGAAAAATAGATAGATAATAGATAGGTAAATAGATAAATAGATAGATAGATAGTGGATGGATGGATAGATGGATGGATGGACGGATGGATGGATAAACAAATCATTTACAGTGAGACCACAGCAGACCAACCCTAATTGGCACTAAAATCACATTGGGGAATGCTCTTAGATGTACCTCAAGGGTAGAGCCCTAGCCTAGCATTTTCAAGGTCCTGGGTTTAATTACCTGGTTTGACTTTGCACTTATATTGGACATTTTTTATTTACATTTCTAATGTTATCCCCATTCCCCCACTCAACCAACTTTTGTTTTCTGAGCCACCTTGTCAGCTCAGTTTTTTGTTGACTTCTTTTCAGGGGATACTTAATTACCTTTTGTATTTAGTTTCCATTTGTTTAATGAGAGGTGTTGAAAGTTAGTAAATAAACGAGGTTACTTTAGAGCTGTAGAGACCATGGTACCCCAAATGAGCCAAGTCAATTGGAAAAGGTTTTTTTTTATATTTTTCTTCCTGGTTTACTCACCTACCTCTACATTTTAAAGTAAAACTTAGGTCTGGGTTTTTAGGTGTGGGACAATCTATTCTGTTCGTTATTATTGTGGCTTGACTGTGAATGTTCCCCATATTCTTGGGCATTTGCTATTTGGCAGGGCCTAGTATGGCTTCGCTGAAGGCGGCATTCTACTGCAAATGGGCTTTGTGAATTTAAAGCATTGAGTCACTTCTATTTCATTTTGCTTTTGCTTGTGTTCAAAGACATGGGCTCTTAGCTGCTCTTCCTGCTGGCATGCCTGCTGCTTTCTGTCCTAGTGAACTTCCATCACTCTGGAACTACAAGCACAAGTGAATTATTCAGCCTTGATAAAAATGTGTGTGTGTGTGTGTGTGTGTGTGTGTGTGTGTGTGTGTGTGATCATTATCATCGTCATTGTTGTTGTTCTGTTGTTGTCAGTTTTCACCAAGAAAGTACAACATTGTGTATCAATGGGTCTTGAGTATTTTTTTTCAGTACCTTGGTTCATTAAATTCTATACAACCTATATTTTCTACACTCTTATGGTTTCAATGAGAAAACTCCCCAAATTATTTTGTGTCTTTGAGTTCTTTGTATGATGAAGAATATTTAACTAAAATGTGAAAAATCAATGGTATTGTGACAAATTTAAATTCAGATAAGAGCTCCTAACTGTGTTAGAGGGGAAGAGATTTCATTTGACTGTCCTAAAAGAAGCTGAGAGCTCACACCTTCACACATAGCATGAAAAAGAGAGAACAAGCTAGCAGTGACTTAAAGGCTAAATTCTCAAAACCCCATGACCAGTGACATCTTTCCTTCAGAAATCACTCTAACCTAGGGGCCTAAACCTCTTCCAATTGTACTCCTGACTGGGAAGCAAGTGTTACCACGCCTGGGATTCTGGGCTCTCCCACCTCTGTCATCCCACTGAGCCTCACTGAACCACCAACCTACTTGCTAATGTCAACTGTAGGAGAAACCTAATGTCTAGGATACAGCATTTAAATTTTGATTGTGTAGACTTATTTATTTTCTGTATGTAAGACATGCTTCTGTGAATGACATATTAATAATTTACTGATAATCATCTTTATAACTTTTTTCAAAATAACAGTCCTATTACTATACTCTCAGTTTTATAGATGATAAAATTGAGTCTTATAAAATATATGTATATTCCAAGCTATGTAAATTGTAAGCTTCTCTATGATAAGTGTATCCTTAATCTTTACTATACTTTCATTCAGTGATATTGAACCATGCATTAGGAATTAGTTGCAAGTGCCATAACTTGCTTAATTTCTCTAATGATGTGATCCACAGTTTTGTCCTACTTTGAAGTCTTAAATGTGTAATGGGACATGTGGAAAGGTTTGTGTATCCCATAGCCTTTGGTATTTATTGATATTTTATTTCTTATAAGGGCTCATGTACACAGTCAGGCTTATGAGTATTTCCGAATAAATTTATACTTCAACTGCTTCCTCAGATAGAAAATCAAGTGTCTGTAGCTGACTTAAATTTTCCTCTTCCACATAACCATTAATTTGCTGATTTATAATTTTCCCTTATTCTATAGGCTTGGATGTCTGTAAGCATCATGGCTGCATCAGAATGGTGTGCTTGAAAAGAAGAATGTGACACAACTATCACTCAGATGAATGTTACAGTATTTGAAGGGCTAGGCATAGAAATAGCTTGTTAGAGTTTAGTGTGATAATGTCACTTCAGATACATGCAGAGATTGTTTTAGCAATATGAAACTGGGATAGTTTCAATAGCTGTTGTGGTAGAAAGATTACAATTATTTTACAAATGGCTAAACATGTTTTATAGTATCTGTAGACTTCATCACATAATACAGGGGAGTAAATCAAATATGTCATGATCAAAAGTAAGAAAGGATCTCAAATAATATTCAAGTATTGAAATATTGTTCAACATTCTGCAGAAAAAAAATTTTCGGGAGAGAGAGGACAGAGTTGGAAATGCGCTGTACTTTGAAAGTGGACATTTCTTTTTTTTTTAATCTTTATTAACTTGAGTATTTCTTATTTACATTTCGATTGTTATTCCCCTTCCCAGTTTGCGGGCCAACATCCCCCTAACCCCTCCCTCTCCCCTTCTATATGGGATTCCCCTCCCCACCCTCCCCCCATTACCGCCCCCAACAATCACGTTCACTGGGGGTTCAATCTCGGCAGGACCAAGGGCTTCCCCTTCCACTGATGCTCTTATTAGGCTATTCATTGCTACCTATGAGGTTGGATCCCAGGGTTAGTCCATGTATAGTCTTTGGGTAGTGGCTTAGTCCCTGGAAGCTCTGGTTGGTTGGCATTGTTGTTCATATGGGGCCTCGAGCCTCTTCAAGCTCTTCCAGTCCTTTCTCTGATTCCTTCAACGGGGGTCCCGATCTCAGTTCATTGGATTGCTGCTGACATTTGCCTATGTATTTGCTGTATTCTGGGTTCGTCTCTCAGGAGAGATCTATATCCGGTTCCTGTCGGCCTGCACTTCTTTGCTTCATCCATCTTAACTAGTTTGGTGGCTGTATATGTATGGGCCACATGTGGGGCAGGCTCTGAATGGGTGTTCCTTCTGCCTCTGTCCTAAACTTTGCCTCCCTATTCCCTGCCAAGGGTATTCTTGTTCCCCTTTTAAAGAAGGAGTGAAGCATTCACATTTTGGTCATCCTTCTTGAGTTTCATGTGTTCTGTGCATCTGTAATTCAAGCATTTGGCTAATAGCCAGAAAGTGGACATTTCAAACCACCACAGAATTTCAAGACTCTAAATATGAAATTTATAGTTACTGTTAAATATTAGGCCAATAGAAAATCAGGAGCTTCTGTGAATTTCCCATATTATGAAACCCAGAATAATTCTTACATAGCAAGCAACATTTAAAGTGACTAAACTATTTTGTGAGTAATAAAAATAAATGCAAGGCACCAGGAATCACAAAAGAGTAGTAAAAATGAAGTATTAAGGCTAAATCTTAGAACCTTGACTATTTAGGTCTAGAATCAATAAACTGAATTTGCAAATACACACAAAGCATGTGGCAATAATAAATTCCAAATGGGGTGTGGTTAAAAGGAGAATGAAATGTGGGGATGAGGGATGTTGGGATGGCATTGATAGGGCTTCATTCTTAACAGATCCAACTTGAGGCATTTGTGGATTAGTTATCTTAAGTAAAATATACTGAGTCTGAATAGTAATACAAAAGAAGAAATGGGGTTAAAGAATACACGAAGAATTGAAATTGAATTGGGCATCATTGAAGACAAGAGACGTTATTAAACTAGATAAGGTACATTCAGAAACACAACAGAAAACAGGACAAAAAACTCCTCTGGAGATGAACTCATAAATTTAATTCATTTCACAATTTCAAAGTGAAAAAGTGTGATGTAATGAATAACGAATTTCCAAAACAGATTTTTAAAGAATGCATGTTTCTTCACCTTTCTTTTTAGTATTAGTACCAAATGTGAAATACCTTCTATAGTATTTAACACATTTGTTTGTATAATTGTCTCTTATCCTGAATATTTTTCTCTGTAGTAGAGCTTCTGTGAATTCAGTAGGTTTATATTTCACATCTGAGCCTTCCTGATATACTCAGGATAACTCATAAATATTTCAGACACAGGAGGAAGTACATCCATTTAGTACAACAAAAGACACTAGGAAATAAGTATTTGATGCGAACAGAATCCAAAAGTAGAAATGAAAGACATAGGGGTTCATCCTCTCATAAGAGTGTAGGTGACTCACTTTCTGAAGTAGGGAAGTTATTGAGGCTTTGGGGGATGGGGACTGTGAAATTCGGGGAACAATTTGATGGCCATTGACATGTCTTCTATTCATCTAAGAAAATATTTGGCATTCTTTGAAGTTTTTCCCGTATTCGCAGACTTACAGTTTTTCTGAACTTCACAATGTAAACCCAGGAACTCCGAAATATGCTAATTTGTGTTTGACTCCAGGACTGAAGTTCTCAGACTTTGGTCCAGACTCAAGGTTTTCTACTTAAGAGTCAAGCCATATTGAATTAATATAAAAGCTTCACCTGGTGCCTAGTGTGCAAGGACTTATATTAGTTAGGATAATTTCCACAGAAGCTTTCTTTACACTTCAGCAATAACAAAAGAGAGCGGAAGCTGTTCTTTGAAGATGAAAGAAGTACATAATGCTATTCTTCTATTTGACCATATTTTGTAGGAAGTTTATTTCTATTATGTATTTTTCATACACACATATCAATAAACACACACACATTTTACTTGCCTATAAATAAATTTTAAACTAAAATAATTGATTTCTGTAATTTGAAAATGAAAAGATCACTTTTGTTGGTAAAGACAGAGTCCCACATATCCCAGGTTGACCTCAACCTCACACAGTCCTTTTATATTGATGTTCCAAGTGCTGGATTATTTTACCAGCATGCATGGAATGAAAAGAGTCTCTAAAACAAACCTTCAGGCTTTGTTCATAAGAAATAAAGTCATCCACAAGCACCTATATATCACTGTGTATTTTATTTAAAATAGATGTAAAATTATAAAATTTTGTTAATAACAGCATTCACGTGGTATACTTGATATTGAATATTAGGAATCCATATTTGAATCCTTTGCTTTTCCTTTGATTGGCCAAAAATTCACAATGAATTTGATGTTGTGTATGATTTCTACAACTCTGAATATAATTCCCCTGATTGGGAATATTATTAATTTAATTTGCAACATGATATTCAATATTGACATGTCTCCCAAACTGAAATGCATTATATGGTCTTTGAAATTATCAACAAAATTCTCTATGCTTGTTAAATCTAGATTTAAGTTCAATAAGACACAGACACCTTAAAATTTGCAAAACAATGGAACAGAAGAAATAGTCTTTTATCAAATGAGAGTGATTTGTTACTCTTATATTATTCACATCTATAATTAATGAATGGGATTCAATCATCCACAAGACATTTTGTATATAACATTACAATAAATATTTGGGATGATTTTCATTGCCCTATCATGGTGAAGTAGGAGAAATAAGCACCTGACCTTTGGAACCTCTCTCCAAAGGAAATTTACTTCTTTTAGACCATTGCCTGGGTACAGGTTTGGACTTACCTGTGAATGCTGAATTACCACACAATATTAAAGTGTCGAAATACCATAAGTTACAAATTCTCTCATGCCCCATATTTCAGTGAAGTCATCTCTTTTTTTTTTCAAACAGAGTATAATCTTCCAATTTACTCACAGAATTGTTTAGACATGTGAGCGACATGGAATGCGCCAGGTTTTCTTCCCAAGCATAACACACATGCTTGGCCATGATTTTGACTGACAAATCTTATAGGATCTGAGAGGAAAACTTCTAAAGAAAGGGGACTATCAAAAGAAAATATTAGTGGAAAAATACAAGTTTAGTTAAGATTGCTTCTTCAAGCAGTGGTAATGATTGTCTAATTTTTCTTTTAGATATTTAATGTGTTTACTTTATATGTTTGGGTGTTTTTGCCTGAATGTGTTTCACTACACCATGTGCACGCATTGTCTGGGAAAGCTAGAAGAGGGTGTCAAATTCGAGAGAATATGAGTTACCAGCCACTCTAGATTACTTGCATTGCTAAGAATTAAACTAGGTGTTCTGGAAGATCAGTCAGTGCTCTTAGCCACTTACTGCAGAGCACAAGGTTATCATTACTTACTAAACTGGATACGGTAACTACAGACATATTTTATTTTCATGTGGTATGATGGTAGGGTGGTAGTGTGTGTGTGCGTGTGTGTGTGTGTGTGTGTGTGTGTGTGTGTGTGTATAGGGATATGCGTGAAAGAAGAAAATTTAACATGGCAAGTTTGAAAACAGAAGTCTTAACAGTATTAAGATTTCAAAGAATCTTACAGCATGAATTAAAAGAATCTACATGACATGAATTTGGATAGGGGATATTTAGATGAAGAACACCAGTAAGCAGTAAGAAAGATGTGGGAGGTTGATTGGTAGAGGGGAGTCTGGAAGGAGAATCAACAGAAAGTAAATGGGTGTGGGAATGCCTCAGTGAAATCCATTACTGTTTGTACTGTAGCTAATTAAAAACTAATGGAAAGGAATGGCCAAACGCTAGAAGCATTCCTGCCCAACTTATTAGGCTATCCATTATACACGAAGATATTCCTGCAAGAGGCAATATTCAGAGTGGATTTCTTCAAAGGAGTGTCATACTGGAAACAAGTCAAACACTATTTTATAAATGGGTGAACAAACTTGTATAGGTGTACATATAATATTTAATTTAGTGATGAATAATTTATGCATAATACAATGTGAATGAGTTTCAAGATAATCATACCTAATTAAAAAGTAAGTAGAGGACATACTGTACTCATACCACATGTACACACACACACACACACACACACACACACACACATTCAGAAGTTGAAAGGAATATTAACCAAAAGCAAAGTGGTAGGCTGAGAGCATCAAGATAAGAGAAAAAAATTGAGACATTTAAATAAGCTCAATAATTTTTGTGGTGCTTTTAACCATACATCATTATGAAACCTAAATATACATAGTTCATATGTTCCAGTTTTGCTTTAGTGGAATTATTGAACAAAATTCTTGCTTAGAATCTCACAATCTGGAAATCATCTTCCAGGTCTTTGAACTTCTAGACTTTGAAACTGCCTGTATTCTAAGATATGATTTCTCCAACCTACGCTATATATTCAGTCATGCAAATATTTCTTATGTCTATGATTTGTATATGTTTCTGTGTGTATGATTTATAGGATGTGCTATGCAAATAAAACAGATGGTTTAGCCTAGCTTGTAATTGTTGATCCAAATTTGTAAAAGCTAACGTAAGCTTTTCTTTATGTCAGACTTATATTATTTTTAAATGCATGGTGAGTAACCCTACTATTTAAATGTGTACTCTGTTTTCTAGGAGAAAATTATCAACACAAATTCTATAGCCATGAAGCCGATGCCCTCTATATATGCCATTGTCATGAGCAATTATGAAGCCACCAGTGTCAGTGCGTGGTACTGAAGTGTTGTACAGGAATACAGAGCTTTGCATCCCTTCAAGACATAAGAGCAAGAGCCACAGTCACCTTTCTTTTCTAATTCTGATTTGTTATATTTTCTTTCTCTGATTGCCCATTTAATCACAAGGAAAAATATAAAACACAACTGAATATTTTGGCAATATAATCAGCATAAGAGTACTCTGAAAGAAAGAATGGAATTATGTCTGGGTTTAGCTTTGAAAGGCATCATTCCCAGAAAATGAGTCAATTTGATTTTAATCCTGATCAGAGTTACATCTGTGACTTTATCAAAATATCCATACTTGGAAGTAATTTCAAACAAGCTGATTTGAAAAAGGGACAGACAAAACTTGATTTAAAAAGCCACAAATGTAACTTTGATAGGAGTGTTTGGTAAACACCTACTCATTTAGAAAAAGGAAACTACATGAAAATGTGTGCGTAGTAAAGATAGGAACACAGTAACAGAATCAAACTGTGACCGCCCATTTCAGTTTGGAGGAAACACCAGACCGTGTGTGTGTGCATGCTTGTGCATGTGTGTGTGTGTGTGTGTGTGTGTGTGTGTGTGTGTGTCTGTCCATTTGTGTATTGTATAACACTGCTGATGCTTTATGTAGTTTATGACTTAGTGAGAATCTATTCTCTCCCACAAACATGTTATTATATATAACTTTTTTGCATTTGATGATCATGAAAGTCTGTGGAGTAGGATCTATTTCTTATTCCATGTTTAACATACAGAGAAGACCAAACTCTTACCAAAAAAATTTTGTCTTCAAGGAGTCAGGAAAAAGCTTCTGATTAATATTTATTCAATGTCAAATTTCTACTGGGTATTTTTAAGAAAACAAAAAACTGTTTAAAAGAGAACCTGGGCTTACTCCTTAAGTCCATTGATATTGAAACTCTGGATCTCACAGAGCTATAAGACTTTCTGTCTCTCAGATAAGTTCTGGCCTGTTGTGACCTGGGTCTGATGTCCCGGGTTCTTTACAACCTGTGCACTTACCCTGAAGAGGAGCTCGCAGGAGTTCCAATATTGTGTGACTCTAAATCTTTCTTTCCCGGAATGCTGGAGTAGAACGGAGCTATAAAGGGAACTGAAGATGAAACTGAGGTGATGTTATAAAGGAGAAAAGAATGACTTTATCCTAACATTTGAAAAGGCTTCAGGGAAGAGCAAAAGTAACAGGACAGATCGTATTGGTATTGCTTCTATACTACCTTTGACGGCAAATGTTTAGCTAAGACAGAGTAATAGTCAAACAGCTGCCTAGATTTTATTTAAGCACGTAACTATGCGGTCTCTTAGGGGTTAATAGTCTCAGTTATTTTCCTCTGGTTATAAAATATTAATAGACTCTTTAGGGGAAAAAGATTAGCTTTGTATACTATACCAATTTTAAATTCAATAATTTGAAAGGGATTTAAGGCTAGAAGTTCCTTCGCATTCACAATTCAGTAGAAATTGACCCCGGCTAACATTCTCTACTCTCACACTGTTTGGATTCCATGCCCAAGGAACTGAACGACTTACAATGGACTGGTTCCCTCTATGTCAAAAACAGTCAAAAAATTCTCCAATGAACAGGCAATTTTCCCCATTATAGCTTGATTCCAGGATGTGTCAAATGAACTGGCAGGGTGCTCAATTTCTGCAGCCACTGTCTCCATAATAGGTAATACTGGGTAGTGTTGCAGTCATTTAGCCCCACCCTCCCTGCCAACTCAGAGTCCTGTTCGCTGACCCCAAACTTCAATCTCCTTGCAGCCACAGTGAAGCTTGGATATTAGTTACTCAGAGTTTAGAATCTGGGGGATCTTGAGTACAAGTGAAAGTCTACCCAATACACATACACACACACACACACACACACACACACACACACACACACACACACACACACACACCAGACCATATGTCTATATACAAGGCTAGCAGCAGTTCCTGGTTTACAAGTAAAGGAAAATCATAATGAATACAAACCCAAAGAATGGCCGGTTCTGCGTCAGTCTCAACACACCTCCTTCCCAAAAGACATAATCACAGGAGAATCCACCAACACATGATGAGCCTTCACCTGCCATAGACCATTAACAAGGTATTTAAAAGGAGCTTATCCACAAATGTTTCTTTTTTGCTTTAAAATCTAATTCTTGCTTTATATTTCATTTGCTCTTATTTCTATATTTTGATAATGTAGCATACTATTTTTTCAAAAAGCTGTTGTGTTCAAGAGCTGAGTAATATTTCTTTTTAAAATTTTATTTAATATTTTCTTTTAAACTCTAGATTTTATCCCCGTAATGGTCCAATCCTTGACAGTTCCACATCCCATACCTCCTCTCCCCCTTCCCCATTACCACAAGGATGTCCCAACCCCACTTACAAGCCATACCCCATCCGACTCCCTGGGCCTCCAGTCTCTTGAGGGTTAGGTGCATCTTCTCTGAGTGAACTCAGACCCAGCAGTCCTCTGCTGTTTATGTGTTGGGGGCCTCATTTCAGCTGGTTCATGCTGCCTGATTGGTGACTCAGTGGCTGAGAGATTTCTAGGGTCCAAGTTAAATGAGACTGCTGGTGCTCCAATAGGGTCATGCTCCTCCTCGGTTTCTTCCAGATTTTACCTAATTCAACAACAGGGGTCAGCAGCTTCTATCCATTGGCTGGGTATAAATATCTACATCTGACTCTTTTAACTGCTTGTTGGGTCTTTCAGAAGGCAGTAAAGATAGGCCCCTTTTTGTGAGCACCCCATAGCCTCAGTAATAGTGTCAGGCCTTGGAACCTCCCCTAAAGCTGTATCCCAGTTTGGGCCTGTTGCTGGACTTTCTTTTTTCCTCAGGATCTTCTCCAGTTTCGTCCCTGCAGTTTTTTTTTTTTTTTTTTTTTTTTTTTTTTTTTTTTTTTTTTTTTTTTAGATAGGAACATTACGGGTCAGAGATTTTGATTGTGGGATAGCAATCCCATCCCTCACTTGATGCCCTGTCTTGTTGCTGGAGGTGGGTTCTATACATCCCTTCTCTCCACTGAAGGGATTTTTATCTAAGATCGCTGCTCCCTTAAGTCCTGCGAGTCTTTAACCTCCCAGGTCCCTGGTAGATTATGTAGGGTCCCCGACATTTATTACCTTACAAGGTTGCCTGTTTCCATTCTTTCTGCTGGCCCTCAGTGTTTCAATCATTTTCCCTCACCCAGTACCAGATCATGATCCCCTCTTATCCTCCCTATCTCCTTTCCAACCCAGGATCCTCCCTCCCCACTATGGTGTTTGCTTTCTTCTCCTTCCCAAATGTGATTGCAATCCCACCAGCAGTAGGGGAGTATTCCTCTGTTTCCACATCCTTGTCAACATGTGTTGTCACCTGTGGTTTTGCTCTTAGCCACTCTGATTGATGTAAGGTGGGATCTCAAAGTCGTTTGGTTTGCATTTCCCTGATCACTAAGGAATTTGAACATTTCTATAAGTGCTTCTCAGCCATTAGAGATTCCTCTGTTGTGAGTTCTCTGTCTAGTTCTATAGCCCATTTTTGATCTTGTTGTTTGATTTTTGGAGGTTATCTTCTTTTTTTTTTTTCTTTTCTTTCTTTTCGGAGCTGGGGACCGAACCCAGGGCCTTGCGCTTGCTAGGCAAGCACTCTACCACTGAGCTAAATCCCCAACCCCGGAGGTTATCTTCTTGAGTTCTTTATATATTTTGGATAGTAGCCCTCTGTGGGATGTGGGGTTAGTGGAGTTTTTTTCCCATCTGTAGGTTGTTGACTTGTCCTATTGACAATGTCCTTTGCCTTACAGAAGCTTTCCAGTCCCAATTATTAATTGTCTTAGAACCTTAACCATTGAAGTTCTGTTTAGGAAATTTCCCCCTGTGCCTGCGAGTTCAAGGTTCTTTCCCACTTTCTCTTCTATTAGATTGAGTGTATCTGTTTTTATGTTGAGGCCCTTGATCCACTTGGACTTGAGCTTTGTTCAAAGTGACAAATAAGGTTCTATTTTCGTTTTGCTGAATACAGACTGTCAGTTGGAGCAGCATCATTTATTGAAGATGCTTTCTTTTTTCCATTGTATATTTTTGACTTTGTGAGAAAGATCAAGTGTAGGTAAGTTTGTGGTTTTATTTCCGGGTCTTCAATTCCATTCTCTTGATCAATGTGTCTGTCTCTGTGCCAATACCATTCAGTTCTTATCACTATTTTTCTGTAGTAGATCTTTAATAAGGAATCATGATTCCTTCAGCAGTTCACTTATTGTTAGGAATTGTTTTGGCTATTCTGTGTGTTTTTGCCTTTGCAGATGAATTTGAGAATTGCTCTTTCCATGTCTTTGAAGAATTGTATTGAGATTTTGATGGGGATTGCATTGAATCTATAAATTGCCTTTGGTAGCATGACCATTATTACTGTGTTAATTCTGTCAATCCATGAGCATGGGAGATCTCTCCATTTTCTGAGGTCTTCTTTAATTTATTTCTCAGGAGAGTTGGAGGTATTGTCATACAGATCTTTCACTTGCTTGGTTAGAGTCACACCATTTTATTTTATATTATTTGTGACTATTGTGAAGGGTGTAATTTCCCTAATTTCTTTCTCAGCCCGTTTATACTTTGAGTAGAGGGAGGTTACTGATTTATTTGAGTTAATTATATATCCAGCCACTTTGTGAAATTGTGTATCAGAAGTAGAAGTTCTATGCTAGAAATTTTGGAGTAGTTTATATACGTTATCATATTTTTGTAAGTAGTGGTACCTTTATTTCTTCTTTGGCAATTTGTATCCCCTTCATCTCCTTTTGTTGTCTTATTGATCTGGCTACAGCTTTGAGTACAATATTGAATAGATATGTAGAGAGTTGGTGTTCTTGTCTTGTCCCTGATTTTAGTGGGATTGCTTCAAGTATCTCTCCATTTAATTTGATATTGGCTGTTGGTTTGCAGTAAATTGCTCTCATTACATTTACTTATGAACCTTGAATTCCTAATCTCTCCAATACTTTTATCATGAAGGTGTATTGCATTTTGTCAAATGCTTTTCAGCATTTAAGGAGATGATTATGTGATTTTTTAAATTTGTTTGTATAGTGGATTACATTAATGGATTTTCCTATATTGAACCTACTTGATCATGGTGAATGATGGTTTTGATGTGTTTTTGTATTCAGTTTGCAAGAATTTTCTTGAGTACTTTTGCATCGATATTCATAAGCAAAATTAGTCTGAAGTTCTCTTTTTACATTTGATCCTTGTGTGGTTTACTTATCAGCGTAACTGTGGCTTTATAGAATGAATTAGATAGTGTTTCTTCTGTTTCTATTACATGGAATATTTTGAGGAATATTGGTTTTAGGTCTTCTTTGAAGGTCTGGTAGAATTCTGCACTAAAGCTGTCTGGCTCTGGGCTTTGTGTGTTGTTGATTAGTCTTTTTGTGTTGTTGTTTGGGGGGAGGTTAATGATATTTTTCTATTTCTTTTTACTGCCTCTTTTTTTTTTTCCGGAGCTGGGGACCGAACCCAGGGCCTTGCGCTTGCTAGGCAAGCGCTCTACCGCTGAGCTAAATCCCCAACCCCGATATTTTTCTATTTCTTTAGGGGATATGTGCCTGTTTAGAAAGTATACCTGCTCTTTATTTAACTTTTGTATGTGGTGTCTCTCCAGAAAAGAGCCATTTCATCTAGATTTTCGAATTTTGTTGAGTATAGATTTTTGTAGTAGGGTCTGATGATTCTTTGAATTTCCTCCATTTCTGATTTTGTTAGTTCGTATACTGTATCTGTGCCCTTTAATTAGTTGGGCTAGGCCTGTATTTATCTGATGGATTCTCTCAAAGAACCAGCTTTTGGTTTTGTCGATTATTTGTATCTTTCTCTTTTTTCTGTTTAGTTGATTTCGCCCATAGTTTGACTATTTCCTGCCTTCTCCTCTTGAGTGTGTTTGTTTCTTTTTGTTCTTCATATCTCAGGTATGTTGTTAAGTTGCTAGTGTAGGATCTCTCCAATTTCTTTAACTGGGCACTTAATGCTATGAATTTTCCTCTTAGCAATTTTTTCATTGTATCTCACAACTTTGGGTATATTGTGCCATCATTTCCATTGAATTCCATAAACTTTTTAATTTCTTTCTTTATTTCTTTCATGACCAAGTGATCATTGAGTAAAGAGCCATTCAGTTTCCAAGAGCACATGGGCTTTCTGCTGTTCTTGTTGTTACTGAAGCATACCAGAATATCTTCAGTAGTCTCAGTGGCTGGCCCTTTCCTATGAGATAAATCTCAAGTTGGGAATGTTGTTGGTTGGCCATTTCCTCAGGCTCTGCTTCATTTTTGGCCCTGCATTCTTGTATACAGGACAAATTTTGAGTCAAAAGTATTGTGGTTGGGTTGGGTCCTTATACCTCCACTGGAAACCCTGCCTGGCTACAATAGGTGTCCTTTTTAGGTTCCATATCTTCACTGCTATGCTTCCCATCTAAGGTCACTTTCATTGACTCCTGGGAGCCTTTACCCATCCCAGGTCTCTGGCACATTCTAAAGATGCCTCCTATCTTTCACCCCTAACAGCTGCAGTTTTCTGTTCA
The DNA here is from genome assembly GCF_021556685.1 of Rattus norvegicus. Classification (NCBI taxonomy): domain Eukaryota; kingdom Metazoa; phylum Chordata; class Mammalia; order Rodentia; family Muridae; genus Rattus; species Rattus norvegicus. Next base: position 120,187,502 of record NC_141539.1, on the reverse strand, counting down.
TATTTCTGGACCTCAAGCATCTTCACTTGTGCTCTCCTTCTTATTTAGCCCATTTAGGATCTGTGGAGTATATTGTGGGTATCCTGTACTTTATGGCTAATATTCATTTATAACTGAGTACATAACAATATTCATGTCCTTTTGTGTCTGAGTTAAGTTCCATCCATTTGCTTGAAACTTCATGATGCCCAGAAGTGGTATCGCTGGGTCTTCAGGTAGTACTATTTCCAGTTTTCTGAGAAACAGCCAGATGGATTTCCAGGGTGGTGGTACAAGTTTGCACTCCCATTAGCAATGAAGGAGTGCTACTCTTTCTCTGAGTAAAAATAAAGTGCCTAAAAGTGTGTACGTTTAAAAGAGTAATTCTATAGAGTCATTGGCTATATTCATCTCATTTCTCAGAGGAGAAATGTGGAGATAAACTTAGTATACAGACTACAAGATGCTATCTAAACATGGTATGAGTATCTCATTATTTACTTATGGAACTAGCTGATAATTATAATATTAGTCAGTAGCCAGTTAAACAACATTTATCTCTGAACTCACTGAGGGCTTCATGGTTAAGAATGAGAAATGTAATTCAAACATTGCAACAATTAAGATCACTGCTGACAATAGTTAAAGGTGTGTTTCTGCATTCTTCTTTCAAAATCAGTTTCCAGGATTTTTTTATGTGAGAACACATAAAATGTATTCGGAGTAAGTCTATAGTGATTTTTTTCATCAATAAAAGCAAATTCCCAAAGATACACAGTGTCTTTCTTCATGTCTAAGTTACAAATTACTGCATAGATATTATTTTTCATACAAATTTGCGTTGGCTAGACAGTTTTCTTTGTTGTCTCCATTGAGATTTGATTTATGTCTGATTTCATATTGTAGGTCTATTGGGAGCTGTACTCATCGATACAGAATGACTAGATATCTCCCTCAGTCTGTCTCAGTGTGTTTTTGCCTCATGGTCAGCAGCCTGAATCATCTACTAACATGATGGCAAGTTTAGAGAAAAAGGTGATGAGTCTGAACTTTGCAGCTTCCAGAATGCAGTAGAATGCCTCCTTGGACATGACAAGTCATATGGATAAGACATGAGTCTTGTAGCTGAAGATAAGAGTTGCTAAGGGAGGAAATCATGCAGGATATAAATATTAGGTACCATGGTTTATAACAGGACATTATAAAATATCCAAAATAATTCTCAATTGGCAACTGAGATAATTTTTTTGCATTTGTGGTAGGAGAAATGGAGATCAGATAAAAAGGAAGAAAAGTATTTTAAAATATACAGGACAGCGAAAAACAGGCTTATCAGATCCAACATGGTCGTGGACAGGAGGATGTGGCACGGTTCCTGCTGCTGGAGCAGAGCCAACAGGACATCAGCCTCCTATGCTGATGGTGGCTGATGGTAAGTGTAAATCTTGTTTACATAATAAAGTACAGACTTGACTTCATGTTTCTCCTTCTGGGGAATGTTCTCCATGCCAAGGTTAGTGACTCCATGTTAATCAGAAACAGCAAGAGGAAAATAAGTTTACATTGTAAGAGGTTATCAAGTGGAGATGACTGTTTCTCGACTTTTTTTTTTTGTTTTGATTTTTTTCTTATTAATTGCTGTTACATGCAAATACACATATTTTTAATTGCATCTTTTATTTACATTTTAACTGTTATCCCGTTTCCTGGTTTTTCCTCCAGAAACCCACTATTCCACCACCCCTGTGCTTCTATGAGGGTGCTCCCTAACCCACCCACCCACCCACTCATTCCCACCTCCCTCCCCTGACATTTCCCTACACTGGGGCATTGAACCTTCACAGGACCAAGGGCTTCTCTTTCCATTGGTGCCCGACAAGGCCATCCTCTGCTACATATACAGATGGAGCTATAGGTCCATCCCTGTATTCCCTTGGGATGGTGGTTTAATCTCTGTGTGCTATGGGGTGGTCTGGTTGGTTGATATTGTGTTCTTCTTATGAAGCCACAAACCCCTTCAGCTCGTCCTTTCTCTAACTCCTTCATTGGGGACCCAGTTCTCAGTTCAATGGTTGGCTGTGAGCCTCTGTATTTGTAAGTCTCCGGCATGGCAAAGCCTCTCAGCAGATGTCTAAATCAGGTTCCTATCAGTATGCACCTTTTGGCATCTGCAATATTGTCCGGGTTTGGTGGCTGTTTATGGGACTGCATCCCTATGTGTAGCAGTCTCTAGATGGCCTTTGAGTCTCTGATCCACACTGTGTCTATGTATTTGCTCCTGTGAGTATTTTTGTTCCCCCTTCTAAAAGATCTGAAGCTCCACACTTTGGTCTTTCTTCTCCTTGAGTTTCTCGTGGTTTGTGAATTGTATCTTGGGTATTCCAGGCTTTCGGGCTAATATCCGCTTAACAGCGAGTGCATACCATGTGTGTTCTTTTGTGATTGGTTTACCTCACTGAATCGATGTGTGTCTGCTTCTCCTCTCTACTTTCACTGGTACAGATCTATGTAGGCTGGGTGCATGCTGCCTCAGTCTCTTTGAGCTCATATGTAGATTGGTAATAGAGGGTCTTTATTTTCTGGGTGTTTCCTATCCTCTTTGTCTCATACTTTGTGCCTCCTATTCCCCAAGACTCCCCAAGCCCTTGGAAAATATTTTAGATATATCCCATTTAGGACTGAGTGTCCCAGGGTCTGTCATATTCTCCTTAGTGTATGGCTGTTTTTCTATGTATTAGTTCCTCTGAAGATGGCTGATCTAGTCAATAATCTATGAGTATAGCATAAAGGCATTAGGAATCATTTTATTGCTACAATTTCTTTTCCTTTCTTAGCCCTGGCTATCCTGAAAGACTCTGTTGTTCAGGCTGACCTCAAACTCAGATATCTGACTCTCTTCCTCCTGAGTGATGGGATTAAAAGTCTGTGCTACAGCTTCCTGGTTTTTTCTTTCTTTCCATTTTTATTTTTTTCTGTTCTTTACTGTGGGGTGGTGGACTGTGAAAGGTACCCTGAGTCCTGTTTGAGATAGGTCAAATCCCCAGGGGACCCTAAGGGACAGCAGGAGCATTCCCAGTCACCCAGGGGATCAGGCCCCTCTCACGCAGCTACAGCCCCCCATACCTCCCTGCAAAGAGGTTTGAGATACATCAGTCAAGTAGGGCAATGCCCCAACCCCCTCCTCCACAGGTGAGGACATGACCACAGGTCACATAGGTTCATGACAGATCAGTCATGTAAAAGCAGGACCTTGTCTCCAAATCTGTAGATGAGGTATTCACCAAGTTTTCAGGCCAAACCAATAGGAATTACCTGCTGTCAGACACTGACCCAGCCAGAAATTATACTTAAGAATCCTACTCATATTAAAGGTGTGCAGGAATTATTCCATTGTCTGAGAGCTTCTGACATAAAAGCCATAATACCTCTGCTTCGGGAAGAGACCGACTCTCCTGAAATCACCGCCAGAAGATCTCCTGCATCCCTTGCTGGCTAGTCAGTCTCCTTCTGGCTCAGGCAGGCCCAGAGTTCTGGATGAATCCAAGCGGCAGTGATGGAAATGGAGGCGGAGCAGCACTAGCAGCAGAGGGCAGAAGCAGTTCTGCCTCCCTACCCTAGTTCTCTCCCTTTCTCCTGAACCCATGCACCTAGCTGGAACAGAGATCTCTGTGGAAAGCCTCCAGCCGAATGGCCAACATTTTATTCTCCTTCCCCCCCAACCCCCTCTGAACAGTAGTATTTGGGTTTACCTTAGGTCATTGGGTTATTTATTCTCAGGTCTGTGATCACTGATCATCAAAAAAAAATGGGTTCCATACCATAAAAGGGTTAGCAATAAAATCAAATGTTGGTTGGATACTCAGGAACCATTGTGTTGCCATTGCTCTGGCATATCTTACAGGCAGGACAACATAGTAGATACAAGTTTTGTGACTGGGTTGCTGATTATATTTTTCCTTTGAGAGCAGACAGAGTACCTTCTTTTACCAGTCATTACAACGTTAATGGTTAATGCTCAATGTAGGTACCAGATGGCTTCTCCGTGTTTAATAATTTGTGTAGGTGTTATGATCAACAGTAGAGCCATTTTGATAGTTTGTAGAGACTACCCTGGAGTCTAGTAACATCTGGGCTGATTGGAGGTTCTCATTATATGACTTTGGTCAACAACTCAATTAGGCATAACCTGATCCTGATCCTGGTAGCTTCATTTGGTGATAAGAGTTGACCAGTTGGGGTCTGTTTATCTTATTATTTCATTGAGACTGCCTTTTTATTTGTATTTTAGGAAGCTTCTATTGGTTTAGATTTTGATACTACCCATCAAATGACCCCTATCTCTCTGTATTTTTCTCTGTTAACCCCTTCTTTCTTCCACATGTTCTTCCCATGCCAATCTTCCCTCTCTCCATCCATCACTGTATAGTCTATGTCCCTTATATAGGGAGAGCCAATTGTGTACCTCAATATTTCCATACTCTGTACTTGACCTCTGTGAATCTTTGTATTACAGATTGGCTGTCATTTACTTAAAAGCCATTATTAATATAATACTTTTCTTCTGTCTGGGCCGTCTCACTCATATGATTTTTTTTCTAGTTCCATGCATTTACCTGTAAATTAGATGACGGATGATGTGTTTTTAAACTTTTTATTGATTCTGTGAATTTCACATAATGTACCCAAGTCTTAGGCATCTCTGTATCCCTTCATATCTGCCCTCCACCTTTGCAAACCCCCACACAGAGTAAAACAAAACAACAGACAACAGCAAAACCAATCTCATCATGGAAGTTACCATCTGCCAAAGTATGTCCCACAGTATATACTTGTCCATACATCTTTACTTGCAAATGTTCCTTGTGATGAGTCATTGTTTGTCTAGTTGGAAGCCTTTAGCTTCTGCTGCACTATCAATACTGGATCCTTACTAGGACTCCCCCTGGATATCTTATTGTTCTCCTATGTCATAGAGATCCTGCTGCTTTGGATTTGTAGGACCCGTCTTGTTACCAGCTCCAGCATTTAATAGATGGGGCAAATGTTGGGGTGGCCAACTCAAGCTCCTGGATCAGGGACTGTGTGTTCACTGAATTGGTTAGCTGGCCAGGTGTCCTGCGCCCACTGTACCTGGGCCAGTTCATCAGCACTGCCCCTGCTAGCTCACCGAATACCCCAGTCAAAATGAGACTACTTTCATACCCTTAGCAACAGCCAAGCATACCTTTTATACTTTTACCACCAAGGCCAGCTGGCAACGTACAAAGCCTACTCTCCCAAATGCTGTGGCTTGCAAGGGGCAGGGCCAGCTCTCCTGCTCCTATGATCTAGGTTACAGCTCTCCTACCTGTTTCAGGTGACAAAAGGTAAGGGGAGGAGACGTCTCCTCATAGCAGACAAGGGACCGTGCTAGATCTTCTTAACCCTTGAATTTCAACATGGTCTAAATGAGGAACATCCACATGGTCTTTGGTGGTAAGATAAACTAAGGGCACAGATCCCTTTTGCTACATGGCCATGGACCCAGACATGGCCTCCAGCTGCAGCACAAACCTGAACTTCTCCATAGCTTCAAAGGGCAATACATGCTATGCACAACACGCAGCTCTTTGTCACACTTGAGTTTCCAGTTCCATTTCTATTCATAATGCTCAAGCTGTTCATCTCCTCTTTCTCTCCCACTTCTCTGCTCCATTCTTGTACATTGTAGTGACTTATGCTGTAAGCAGACCACATGGTAGCCGGGCCTCTCTGATAGTCTTCTAGCCACATGCGTGCTGGCATGATGCTCATAATTTCTTCTTAATGTCTATGTAGTACTTCATTGTGTGTACGTTCATATGTTTTCTCCATTTTCTGTGTATTATCAATGGAGCAAGAAAGAACATGGTTGAGCAAGTGTCTCTGCAGTGGGATGCATTGACTTTTGGGTATAAGTCCAAGAGTTTTTTAGTAGGATCTGGAATTAGACGAATTCAAGGAACATTGATGTCTGTAGTATCTGTACAAGTTCTATTCCCAACAGCAATTGAAGAGTGTTCTCCCTACTCTACATCCTCGTCACCATGGTCTTTCACTTGTTTTGTTGATCTTAGCCATTCTTATAAGTGTAAAATGAAATCACAATGTAGTTTTTATTTACATTTCCCTGTTGACTAAAAATGTTCAACATTTCTTTAAGCATTTTGCAGACATTTGTGTTTCCTCTTATGAGTATACTTGGTCTATATCTGTACTCCATTTTAATCTTGGGTTATCTGTTTCTTTGATATCTAATTTTTTTCTAGTTTTGTAATATTGGAAATTAGCCATCTATTACATGGATAACTGGTAAAACTATTTTATCATTCTAGATGTTCCTGCTTTGTCTAAATGGTGTTCTTTGCTGTATGAGTTTTGTGAGGTCCTTGGGTCAATATTCTGCCCCACCTCTGGGCTGTGGGATATGGCTGTTAGGGAGGTGATGTAAAGGGAGATTGAGCTTTCCTGTACACCTGCCATTGGGTGCTGGGCTTTAGGACAGTACCAAAACACTGTTCACAGGATCCGAAAATGCAGTCTGAGATGAGGTGGCTTCTTAACTCGTGGACACTCAGTTGCCTCTAGGGTGTCACACAGAAGAGTTTGGCATGAAGGAACAGGGGTACATGGTCCCATAATAAGGCCTGTACTGTTGGGGTCTGTGAACTGAAAACAATGAGGAACCCGGGACTAGAGAAATGGGGAACTCTGGCTTAGCTCACTGGGGAATGTAGCAGCAGTTGTCTGGAAGTGGAGAGGGGCCTTCTACCAGAGCCTTAGGCTGAGGATCTGTAAGATAAGGCCTTCTCTGTGCTTCCCTTGGGGATTCCATGGAAGAGACAGTCTATGTTTATTCATACCATTTATTGACTGTTCATTGTGGAAAATGGAACTGTACCAAATTCTCAGGGTGGACCAGGGATTAAATACCTTTTTCAGGGAAGAAAGTATAGGAAGGGAAGCTTATTGGTTAATCCCTTAGGGTCTCTAGATACCTCATTACATGAAAAACTCTGTTTTGGGCTACTTGGCCTACATGGGGATGGTTGACACTTGCTGTAGGCCAGGAATCTGGCAGGAAGTAGTGCAGGTGGCTCTCATGTGGTTGCCTATATGCCAGGGACTCAGATGTCCTCTACCTTATCAAGATTCCTGGCAAGGTCCATTGTCCCACAAGGTCCCAATTTAATGGTGGATCTTGGGGCCTGTGCTATTGGTACTCTGTTCAGAACATTTTATTCCATGCCATTTAGTTCCTCACTTTCTCTTCTATCAGGTTCAGTGTACCTGGTTTTATGTTGAGGTCTATGATTCATTGGAGTCGATTTTGTAAGAAATATGGATCTATTTGGTCTTTTCTGCAGGAAGCCATCTAGTTTGACTACCACCATTTGTTGATGTATCTAGGTCCAGTGTTTCTATGTCTGTCTTCTTTATCAAATATTAAGAGTTCATGGGTGTGTGGCTTTATGTCTTTGTCTTCAATATGTTTCTATAGATCCATGTGTCTGTCCTGTACCAGCACCATGCTGTTTTTATAACTATTATTTTGTAGTAGAGTTTTAAAACAGAGATGGAAATACCTCCAGCAGCTTTTATTATTCAGAATTGTTTTAGTTACCCTGGGGTTTTATCATCCCATAGGAAGCTTAAGATTGCCTTTTTAATAATTATGTTGGACTTTTGAGAGGATGACAAATTTTACTAAATTAGCTCTACTGATGCATGAGAATGGGAGATCTGTCTACCTTCTAAGGTCTTTCTTCTTCAATGTCTTTATGCTAATATAGAAGTGTTTCATTTGCATAGCTATAGAAGCCAGAGATAGTTTACATTTTTCTGTGCTATTGTGTTATTTTTCTTAATTCCTTTGTCAGTCTATTTGCCATTTATGTATATGAAGGTTTCTGATGTTTTGTGGGTTATTTCATATCCAGATATTTTACTGAAAGCTTTTATCAGCTGCAGTAGATTCCTGGTGGGATTTTAAGGTCACATATGTTTATTATAATATCATCTACAAATACAGAAAGTTGGCTCTTTTAATAAAGTTAAGCACAATGTGTCAGTTAAACTAGCAAATGTTAGTACTATATGTCCATCTTCAAAATATACATCTAAAAATAATTTGTACATACAGACCCACAGATTTCTTTAGAACATTGGCATATCTCATATAACCTATGTGCTATTCTGCAGGTATGTACAGGGCACGCATTTTACTCATATAATGTGTATTCTCTACGAGAGAGAGAGAGAGAGAGAGAGAGAGAGAGAGAGAGAGAGAGAGAGAGAGAGAGAGAACCTAGATAGAAGTAGAAGTCTCAATGAAGCTGAGTCTTAAAATTAGTTTCCTGAGTGGAAAATCAGACATAAACCTCGTCATGGATGAATCTGTACAACAATTCAGAAGAGACAAAGCTAGTGTTTAGAGACAGAAAAGGGACGAGTAATTATCTTCTCTGAGAGTTTGATCTTGTGACAGCAAAGCAAGACAAACAATCCTATCTGAGAAAAAGTTATACTGTTTTGGGGAAGTAGAGATGCTGATAGTGGTTGTGGATTATGAACAGATTTTTATATAAGTGCGTTTATTATACATAAATTATACTAGAACTTTACTTTTTTCAAGTTTTCAGTATTAAATATGAGTCCTTGTTTTTGTTAGGCAAGTACTTTACCACTGAGCTAAGTCTTAAACCCATAGATCAAGGAAAGTTGATTGAAACAAAAGTAATCTTATTTTGCAGCTTACTGGGATTCACTTAATTGAAATCAACATCACTAAATTCTCTGTCTGTTTGTTACCATGTCAGCCATTATAAATCTTCCCATTTATGGGCTCTGGTTTGCAATGTCTCTAGGCAAATATTTCAGCTCTATATTTTCTTCCACTTCTATCCCACTCAGTCTTTGTGGTTAAGCCACTTTACATAGATATTTTCAGAAGTGAGTTATATTAAACCATTTGATAAAGTTTAAGAAAAATGTGTAAATGTCTGTTTTACTCAATTTAATTTTGTATATATAATAAATGATATGAAAGTTTCTTTGTCACCAAATTCTCATTATTAGCAAGAATATTAAAATTTTCAGGGTTCATTCAATTACCAGTTTCTTCTAATTCCTTCTGCCAGAACCTATGAGGCAAAAATCAAATATTATGTCAGAAAAATTATGGCTTTATAACACCAGACATTCCAATGAATAAGTATTCAACTTACTAATTTTCTCATAAATAATTTTCAATTCAGTTACTTTTTTAAAGTGGAAGCTCTTTGTGGCAAATCAGTGAGTTTTTATATAGTATTTATTTTCTAATAATTATTTTAAAATTTGAATTGCTACCTTAGTAAATGTATATAAAGATTTTAATAGCATACTAGGTGGCTCTAGGATACTGATTAAATAAGCACTAAAGGAACTATGAATTATCATGAAACATATAGAGTAATCTTAGGGAAGTTTGCATTACACAGTATTTTCAGATTGAGTTTCTAGATTTAGGTTGATATTTATAAACAAGAGAATTGTAACATTTGTTCCATGTAGCAACAGACTAGTCTTGTCTTTAGACATAATAACATGAAAGGGAATGAAATAATTTCAACCACGAGACAATATTTGTACCATTTCATCCATCTCAGTGCTGAACACAACATGTTTCCTACTATATCTACTGGAGTACAGCAAGTTACCAGATAAAGAATGTGGATGTCAAGGAAAAGAGGCAATGGCTGTAACTCAAGGAGGGGCATGTTTATACTGAAGGCAGGACCATACTGGGTCCTGTAAGGCAGTGTAATGTAGTTCATTAAGTAGTGTTAATGAGCTAGGAGGAATAGTAATCCTTTTAAAGAGGACTGAAAATTTCTTCCCCAGAATTTCTGTTCCAGCACAGTATCCTAGGAATATCTATGTGGTTGGCACGAGTCTGTACATCTTTCTGAATTCCACCTCAGAAAGGCACAACTCTCCCCTCCACCCCAAACTCTCCAACCCCAACTCAGCCTTTTTCTTACTCTTAGATGCTGACCAGAATGTAAGTATTTTCTGGAATTTAAGCTTTCTTATTCTTTTTATAAATGCCTCTACATTTCAGCCATGTTGCTTCCTGCCATGCTGTGGCTGACTCCCAGTCCAGATTAACTCAAAAGATATGCCCCATCTCTTCTCCATTCTTCTTCTCTGGGAATCTCATACTACCTCTAGTGATAAGAAATCTGTCCATAGTAGAAGAATTTCGAATAAAGTGGTTTGAGTTGGAGCCAGGAACCACATGTCTGAATAATAACATTTGATAAACAGTCAGAGTTCAGAAGTTTGAATAGGATTTATTTTATATTGGGAAGAGATGAAATGGTAAAGGAAAATAATATCAGATTGAAAAAAATGTAATAATTTGGTCAATTGTAATTAGCAAATGATTGCTGACTTTTTGATTTTCTGATGACTTTAGTCAAGTAAGTGTGGAGTATAAATTATATAAGGGAATATATATTATGTTATGTTTAATAGTTGTTCCCTCAAAGAAACATATTTGTAGAACTCTATGATCTTGTATTTATATAATGCAACTGTCTTTGAGGATATAACTAAAGCCTCTTGAGATGAAAATACTGTAGACTTATGGTGTCCCAAAGCCAAGAGAGTTTAAATAGGATGGGAGATATACAAAGAAAGGCAGAGAGACAGGCTATGAAACACTGGCTGCAGAGAGCTGATTAATTTGTAATCAAGGGACTCCAGAAGTTTCTGAGAGACAGAAACACAAAGAGAAAATCCCGGAACAAACGTTCCCTTGGAGATAGGAGAAATGAGTGCTCTGATATTTTCATTGAGTTCAAAAATGTGGCAGAATAAATTTCTGTTTTCAAGCATCTTTGATATGATTTGTTCCACTAGCCCTAGACTTCTGGTATTCCTCGTGGAATCACAGCATCACTATGTGAGTACTTAAGATGTGGGAAAAATCAGTGGCCTGGTTGCCAGTGGTTAACTTAGATCTGACATTGATTTTCCCTGTGCAAAGCCGGTCTGCTACGGTGTTAGAAATGCAGATCACATGTTGGATTCATGAACTTTGCCATCTGGCTTCATGTTAAAAAGGAAATGATCAGATTAATTATGGCTTCATTCAGGTAATTAAAAAGAGTAAATAAGACCAAAATCAGGCGGCTAATCACTAAAACAATATTCTAATGTGTTTCACGTGATAATGGGATAGTAGGGCAGCTAAACAAAACCAAATAACTCACTAGTTAGAGAACCTAAAGAAAAGTTTATATTTTTATTTGTAAAATATGAATGATTTATAGCAACCACCTCAGAGATTATACAAATATTCAATAGATGCACATAGTTAAATTCATATGAAGTTTTTAGTTCCAAAATAGACTTTAAATAACATGGTGAATCTATAATGATTTGAGTACTGGATAAAGAATTAGGGTTTGTTTTGTTACAATTGATAATGCATTGCATAGTTAATAGCTTCTAAGAATCAACATCAATTTGCATAAGGGGACAATAAAAACAAGGATATTACATAGCCCATCTGGACTTTATTTCTCCCTTTATAAAATGTGTATAATTAATAATGAAAAAGGTTTTAATTTTATAGTCTGTGCTGCAAGCTCTAGAGAAACCAGATAGGAACCTAGAAGTAACTGCCAGAGAAATAGACTTACTGATCATCACCTTGGCTTCATCAGCACAATGAAAATTTTCAAGGCTTGTTTTTGTCAACTAAAATATTTTATCAAATGATTATCTTTGGGTAAACCTTTGGAAAAATCATTTACAATAATGTACATTTTCATAGTTTGAAAGAAATGTGCAAGTTATTCTTGATAATTTTTATTCCTGTGTTCAAGGATACTTAATGATTGTCAACTCTGTAATTCTTTAGGTACTACTTCTAAGACGTAACATTTTAACAGATGAATGATAGATTATATAAAGCTTTTTGTTGCAAGCACAGGAAGGTAATATACCATCAGCACTCTACTTAAATATACATACTATAATTCTAAAAGCAATACCAAAATAAACTAATCTGGTGAATAGTAAAATAAATTTCGGGGTTGGGGATTTAGCTCAGTGGTAGAGCGCTTGCCTAGGAAGCGCAAGGCCCTGGGTTTGGTCCCCAGCTCCAGAAAAAAAAAGAACCAAAAAAAATAAATTTCAAACTAAAATTAATATTCAGTAAAATATTTTCATAGGACCTTACTCTTCTAATGTAAATGGTAAGTAAAATAACAAGAAAGGTGTATGAGATAAAAACCATTTTAAGATTTCAAAGTCAATTCTTCTTAAGAAAATGAATAGGGAGAAGAAAGCAATCAATGGCTATTTTTAAAAGGAAGTCATTACAAGAGATGCTATTCTCATGGCATTCCCTTATTGACCTGATATTCAGTTTAGTTTTTATTTTCAATGAAAAGTTTAATAGACATACACATATTATAAAAGGAAATTTAAAATTATTACTCGACGGGTTTTGTATTTGCTTAAAACACTTATAGTTCACATTCAGGTCTGTTTCCTAAACATTCATGAAAGAGCTAGTGTGAGTGGAGAAATAATACAAGTTGACTATTAAAATTTTAAGAGAATTCTAAGTCTATTGACTTCTTATATCCGCTCATCCTGGTATTAATATCATTATAGCTAAGAATTCAGCTTCTCCTCAAGAAAGGGCATTCAAACTAATGAATGTGACCCAGCGAAGGTATGGGTGGTTCAGAAGTATGCTGACCTCTGTGCCTGATTTGCTACTCATTTGCCTTATAACCTTCTTTCAAAAAGTTAGCAGGGCTCAATTTTTCTTTTAAATATAGATACAATACTCTGTCCAATTCATATAGTTGTTCTTAAAATTAGAAAGAAACATATATGTGGATTTGTTTTTAAGCTTATACACAAAGATGTAAGTTTTGATTAAATGAGGGAAAAAATGAAATAATCTTAGAGACTTTAAGAGAAGTCTGAAATAATACTAGAAAGCCGAGGCTCATGGATAAAGAAGCAAAGGTCAGGAAAGTTATGAGGAGTCTTCTTTTTATTTATTTATTTTTTTACATTTTATTTTTTTTTATTAACTTGAGTATTTCTTATATACATTTCGAGTGTTATTCCCTTTCCCGGTTTCCGGGCAAACATCCCCCTCCCCCCTCCCCTTCCTTATGGGTGTTCCCCTCCCAACCCTCACCCCATTGCCGCCCTCCCCCCACCAGTCTAGTTCACTGGGGGTTCAGTCTTAGCAGGACCCAGGGCTTCCCCTTCCACTGGTGCTCTTACTAGGATATTCATTGCTACCTATGGGGTCAGAGTCCAGGGTCAGTCCATGTATAGTCTTTAGGTAGTGGCTTAGTCCCTGGAAGCTCTGGTTGCTTGGCATTGTTGTACATATGGGGTCTCGAGCACCTTCAAGCTCTTCCAGTTCTTTCTCTGATTCCTTCAACGGGGGTCCTATTCTCAGTTCAGTGGTTTGCTGCTGGCATTCGCCTCTGTATTTGCTGTATTCTGGCTGTGTCTCTCAGGAGCGATCTACATCCGGCTCCTGTCCGCCTGCACTTCTTTGCTTCATCCATCTTGTCTAATTGGGTGGCTGTATATGTATGGACCACATGTGGGGCAGGCTGTGAATGGGTGTTCCTTCAGTCTCTGTTTTAATCTTTGCCTCTCTATTCCCTGCCAAGGGTATTCTTGTTCCCCTTTTAAAGAAGGAGTGAAGCATTCACATTTTGATCATCCGTCTTGAGTTTCATTTGTTCTAGGTAATTCAAGCATTTGGGCTAATAGCCACTTATCAATGAGTGCATACCATGTATGTCTTTCTGTGATTGGGTTAGCTCACTCAGGATGATATTACCAGTTCCAACCATTTGCCTACGAATTTCATAAAGTTGTTGTTTTTGATAGCTGAGTAATATTCCATTGTGTAGATGTACCACATTTTCTGTATTCATTCCTCTGTTGAAGGGCATCTGGGTTCTTTCCAGCTTCTGGCTATTATAAATAAGGCTGCAATGAACATAGTGGAGCACGTGTCTTTTTTATATGTTGGGGCATCTTTTGGGTATATGCCCAAGAGAGGTATAGCTGGATCCTCAGGCAGTTCAATGTCCAATTTTCTGAGGAACCTTCAGACTGATTTCCAGAATGGTTGTACCAGTATGCAATCCCACCAACAATGGAGGAGTGTTCCTCTTCCTCCACATCCTCGCCAGCATCTGTTGTCCCCTGAGTTTTTGATCTTAGCCATTCTCACTGGTGTGAGGTGAAATCTCAGGGTTGTTTTGATTTGCATTTCCCTTATGACTAAAGATGTTGAACATTTCTTTAGGTGTTTCTCAGCCATTCGGCATTCCTCAGCTGTGAATTCTTTGTTTAGCTCTGAACCCCATTTTTTAATAGGGTTATTTGTTTCCCTGCGGTCTAACTTCTTGAGTTCTTTGTATATTTTGGATATAAGGCCTCTATATGTTGTAGCATTGGTAAAGATCTTTTCCCAATCTGTTGGTTGCCGTTTGTCCTAACCACAGTGTCCTTTGCCTTACAGAAGCTTTGCAGTTTTATGAGATCCCATTTGTCGATTCTAGATCTTAGAGCGTAAGCCATTGGTGTTTTGTTTAGGAAATTTTTTCCAGTGCCCATGTGTTCCAGATGCTTCCCTAGTTTTTCTTCTAGTAGTTTGAGTGTGTCTGGTTTGATGTGGAGGTCCTTGATCCACTTGGACTTAAGCTTTGTACAGGGTGATAAGCATGGATCGATCTGCATTCTTCTACATGTTGACCTCCAGTTGAACCAGCACCATTTGCTGAAAATGCTATCTTTTTTCCATTGGATGATATTGGCTCCCTTGTCAAAAATCAAGTGACCATAGGTGTGTGGGTTCATTTCTGGGTCTTCATTTCTATTCCATTGGTCTATCTGTCTGTCTCTGTACCAATACCATGCAGTTTTTATCACTATTGCTCTGTAATACTGCTTGAGTTCAGGGATAGTGATTCCCCCTGAAGTCCTTTTATTGTTGAGGATAGCTTAAGCTATCCTGGGTTTTTTGTTATTCCAGATGAATTTGCAAATTGTTCTGTCTAACTCTTTGAAGAATTGGATAGGTATTTTGATGGGGATTGCATTGAATCTGCAGATTGCTTTTGGTAAAATGGCCATTTTTACTATATTAATCCTGCCAATCCATGAGCATGGGAGATCTTTCCATCTTCTGAGGTCTTCAATTTCCTTCTTCAGTGTCTTGAAGTTCTTATTGTACAGATCTTTTACTTGCTTTGTTAAAGTCACACCGAGGTACTTTATATTATTTGGGTCTATTATGAAGGGTGTCGTTTCCCTAATTTCTTTCTCGGCTTGTTTCTCTTTTGTATAGAGGAAGGCAACTGATTTATTTGAGTTAATTTTATACCCAGCCACTTTGCTGAAGTTGTATATCAGCTTTAGTAGTTCTCTGGTGGAACTTTTGGGATCACTTAAATATACTATCATATCATCTGCAAATAGTGATATTTTGACTTCTTCTTTTCAGATCTGTATCCCCTTGACCTCCTTTTGTTGTCTGATTGCTCTGGCTAGAACTTCAAGAACTATATTGAATAAGTAGGGAGAGAGTGGGCAGCGTTGTCTAGTCCCTGATTTTAGTGGGATTGCTTCAAGTTTCTCTCCATTTAGTTTAATGTTAGCAACTGGTTTGCTGTATATGGCTTTTACTATGTTCAGGTATGGGCCTTGAATTCCTATTCTTTCCAGGACTTTTATCATGAAGGGGTGTTGAATTTTGTCAAATGCTTTTTCAGCATCTAATGAAATGATCATGTGGTTTTGTTCTTTCAGTTTGTTTATATAATGGATCACGTTGATGATTTTCCGTATATTAAACCATCCCTGCATGCCTGGGATGAAGCCTACTTGGTCATGGTGGATGATTGTTTTGATGTGCTCTTGGATTCGGTTTGCCAGAATATTGTTGAGTATTTTTGCGTCGATATTCATAAGGGAAATTGGTCTGAAGTTCTCTTTCTTTGTTGTGTCTTTGTGTGGTTTAGTTATAAGAGTAATTGTGGCTTTGTAGAAGGTATTCGGTAGTGATCCATCTGTTTCAATTTTGTGGAATAGTTTGGATAATATTGTTATGAGGTCTTCTATGAAGGTTTGATAGAATTCTGCACTAAACCCATCTGGACTGGGCTCTTTTTGGTTGGGAGACCTTTAATGACTGCTTCTATTTCTTTAGGAGTTATTGGGTTGTTTAACTGGTTTATCTGTTCCTGATTTAACTTCGGTACCTGGTATCTGTCTAGGAAATTGTGCATTTCCTGAAGATTTTGAAGTTTTGTTGAATATAGGCTTTTATAGTAAGATCTGATGATTTTTTGAATTTCCTCTGAATCTGTTGTTATGTCTCCCTTTTCATTTCTGATTTTGTTAATTTGGACGCACTCTCTGTGTCCTCTCGTTAGTCTGGCTAAGGGTTTATCTATCTTGTTGATTTTCTCAAAGAACCAACTTTTGGTTCTGTTGATTCTTTCTATGGTCCTTTTTGTTTCTACTTGGTTGATTTCAGCTCTGAGTTTGATTATTTCATGCCTTCTACTCCTCCTGGGTGTATTTGCTTCTTTTTGTTCTAGAGCTTTTAGGTGTGCTGTCAAGCTGCTGACATATGCTCTTTCCTGTTTCTTTCTGCAGGCACTCAGTGCTATGAGTTTTCCTCTTAGCACAGCTTTCATTGTGTCCCATAAGTTTGGGTATGTTTTACCTTCATTTTCATTAAATTCTAAAAAGTTTTTAATTTCTTTCTTTATTTTTTCCTTGACCAGGTTATCATTGAGTAGAGCATTGTTCAATTTCCAAGTATATGTGGGCATTCTTCCTTGATTGTTATTGAAGACCAGTTTTAGGCCGTGGTGGTCGGATAGCACGCATGGGATTATTTCTATATTTCTGTACCTGTTGAGGCCTGTTTTTTGACCAATTATATGGTCAATTTTGGAGAAAGTACCATGAGGAGCTGAGAAGAAGATATATCCTTTTGCTTTAGGATAGAATGTTCTATAAATATCCGTTAAGTCCATTTGGCTCATGACTTCTCTTCGTCTGTCTACATCTCTGTTTAATTTCTGTTTCCATGATCTGTCCATTGATGAGAGTGGGGTGTTGAAATCTCCCACTATTATTGTGTGAGGTGCAATGTGTGTTTTGTGCTTTAGTAAGGTTTCTTTTACGTATGTAGGTGCCCTTGTATTTGGGGCATAGATATTTAGGATTGAGAGTTCATCTTGGTGGATTTTTCCTTTGATGAATATGAAGTGTCCTTCCTTATCTTTTTTGATGACTTTTAGTTGAAAATTGATTTTATTTGATATTAGAATGGCTACTCCAGCTTGCTTCTTCCGCTTTACATTATCTTTGACAGTTGAGTCAATGATTTCTATGGAATCTTCTGCTCCTGAGATTCTCTCTTCCATCTCTTGTATTCTGTTGGTGAAGCTTGTATCTATAGCTCCTTGTCTCTTCTTTTGGTTTTCTATATCCAGGGTTGTTTCCATGTGTTCTTTCTTGATTGCTTCTATTTTCATTTTTAATTCCTTCAACTGTTTGATTGTGTTTTCCTGGAATTCTTTCAGGGATTTTTGTGACTCCTCTCTATGGGCTTCTACTTGTTTATTTATGATTTCCTTATATTCTTTCAGGGATTTTTGTGTCTCCTCTCTATGGGCTTCTACTTGTTTATTTATGATTTCCTGGAATTCTGTCAGGCATTTTTGCGATTCCTCTCTGTAGGCTTCTACTTGTTTATTAATGTTTTCCTGTGTTTCTCTAAGGGACTTCTTCACGTCTTTCTTGAAGTCCTCCAGCATCATGATCAAATATGATTTTGAAACTAGATCTTGCTTTTCTGGTGTGTTTGGACATTCCATGTTTGTTTTGGTGGGAGAATTGGGCTCCGATGATGGCATGTAGTCTTGGTTTCTGTTGCTTGGGTTCCTGTGCTTGCCTCTCGCCATCAGATTATCTCTAGTGTTACTTTGTTCTGCTATTTCTGACAGTGGCTCGACTGTCCTATAAGCCTGTGTGTCAGGAGTGCTGTAGACCTGTTTTCCTCTCTTTCAGTCAGTTATGGGGACAGAGTGTTCTGCTTTCGAGCGTGTAGTTTTTCCTCTCTACAGGTCTTCAGCTGTTCCTGTGGGCATGTGTCTTGAGTTCACCAGGCAGGTCACTTGCAGCAGAAAAGTTGGTCTTACCTGTGGTCCTGAGGCTCAAGTTCGCTCGCGGGGTGCTGCCCACGGGCTCTCTGCAGCGGCAGCAACAGGAAGATATGCGCTGCCCCTTCCGTGAGCTTCAGTGCACCAGGGTTCCAGATGGCCTTTGGTGTTTTCCTCTGGCGTCCGAGATGTGTGTGCAGAGTGCAGTCTCCTCTGGTTTCCCAGGCTTGTCTGCCTCTCTGAAGGTTTAGCTCTCCCTCCCACGGGATTTGGGTGCAGAAAACTGTTTATCTGGTCTGTTTCCTTCAGGTTCCGGCAGTGTCTCAGGCAGGGGTCCTGCTGCTCCTGGGTCCTCCCCCACGGGAGCCCAGAGGCCTTATACAGTTTCCTCTTGGGCCAGGGATGTGGGCAGGGGTGGGCAGTCTTGGTGGTCTCTTCTGCTCTGCAGCCTCAGGAGTGCCCACCTTACCAGGCGGTTAGGTCTCTTTCCCATGGGGTCTGGGAGCAGAGAGCTGCTGCGGGCCAGGATCCGCGGGTGTGGGACTCCAGGTAAACACAGGACGTGCCCGGTCCTAGAGGAATGCTGCCTCTGTGTGTCCCGATTTCACCAGGCAGCTTTCTTGCAACAGACAAGTTGGTCTTACCTGTGGTCCGGAGGCTCAAGTTTGCTCGCGGGGTGCTGCCCACGGGCTCTCTGCGGCAGCAGCAACCAGGAAGACCTGTGCCGCCCCTTCCGGGAGCTTCAGTGCACCAGGGTTCCAGATGGCCTTTGTTGTTTTCCTCTGGCGTCCGAGATGTATGTACAGAGAGCAGTCTCTTCTAGTTTCCCAGGCTTGTCTGCCTCTCTGAAGGTTTAGCTCTCCCTCCCATGGGATTTGGGTGCAGAGAACTGTTTATCCGGTCTGTTTCTTTCAGGTTCCGGCAGTGTCTCCACGAGGAGTCTTCAAGTGGTCAGAGGCAGCTTCAAATTCAAATTTCAAGGGAATAGAGCAACTAAACTAATTGTTGGACAGGAAGACAACTAGGATGGTCTGCTTCCACTAGGAGAGCAGAGAGGGCTCCAGCCTGTCACTTTCCCTGATTTCATTTCCAGAGGAACCTCGTCATAGCTATAAAATTTTGTCAACTTGACTACATCTGGAATTAACTAAGTTCCAAAAATGGACGACTCACCTGGGGGAAAAATTGTTTAATTGAAGTTGGGCGATTTACTTTTATTCCGGGCCTTTGAGGGAAGAGGCAGGGAGACACACAGCTTCACCCAGAATCTACCTGGTTTTTGGACACCCTTTCTGTAAGTAGCTTTTATTCTTTGCCTGCTTGCTCTCACATTGTTAGGAAGTACATTTCTTCATTGACACTACTGCCTACTTCTTTGGGTTTACAGAATATACAGAAGACCAGCTAAGATACCAAACACAATGAACTGAATAACAACTGTATTCTTGGACCTTTTGTTCATAGGAGCCATTGTTGAATTAACTGGACTGCAGACTGAAAGCCACCCTAATAAGTGCTCTTTACAGACACACACACACACACACACACACACACACACACACACACACACTCACGCATGAATAGAGAGATTCCTTCTAATAGTTACTTTACTCTAGAGAACCCTGTCTAATAACAAAACTAGTTGTCAATTATTCTGAGGATTGTAATTCTCAGTTCATATGTAACATAGAGAGAAAATAGACTGAGCAAAACGATGCTATGTTAAAATGGGGCAAAAGGGAATGAAATATTATACTTAATTGTTGACTGATTGATAATAGTACTTATAGCGTTTATAAGCAGATCAAGGAAAATTTTGTGGGGAATTTACTTCTGCAAAGTGAATTTGCTTCAGCAAAATTATACTGTTTGCAGAGATTTTGGATATGATTTTTGTTCAAGAATGAATCATAGTCTGCCTCTAAAGTATTATGCTGTCTTTTATATCTAAGTGTGATTGATGTCATAGAAAATAATGACTTGAAACATCATGTTCTCGCTGAAAGTTGCAGAAAACTGTGGATGAGGGCTGACAAGCTTCAGAAAGGCTAAGGCACTTTTGCAGGCTTCAGGAAATCAGATGTCTCTTTTAAAAAAAAGTCGTGGTCATCAGTAGGTCATGTGAAACCTGATCACAAAGAATCTAAATGATGCCAGTTACAGATATTACAAAGGTGTTTTTGAGCTTATGGGAAGTTGGTATACACACACACACACACACACACACACACACACACACACAGGCACACACACAGAGGCATACAAACATAGGTACACAAACACACAGGCACACACAGTCAAGGTCTTATGTTCTACTATGTGCTGTATAAAATTGATGCCTTCAGGTAGTTTGGTATAGTAAAAAAAATTGTGGCCTCTGTTTTATAACAACCATTGAAAAGTGAGGAAGAGAGAAGTAGTACCAAGGAGTGGGCTATTGCTGTGAAGAACCTTACCATGGAGATTTTCTGGAGGAATGTGGATTATGATGTGCTTAGGCATTCTCTTCTCCAATTTATGACAACCCTCATTTCCCCTTAACATGAACTTGAAAGTCAAAGACTCTAGTTCAAGAGTCCCACGTTTACCTCCCGATTTTATTGCTTACACACTGTGTGCAGTTATCCATGTTTATAGCCCTCTGAATTTTTCAGTGTCCACATGTATATAGTGGAAATAATATCAGCAGCAGTTTCTTTGTTCTTAAAGTAAAAAATATATTTAATGAAGGAATTGATACTTATTATTACTGCAAAATTTTTATCTTGTGCTGTAAATGTTGTGCTCTGCATGATGCAAATGACCTCACAGACCTAAAGTCGGTTTTTAGTTTTCAATAGTACAAAAAAGGCATTGATAGAGATACAATAGAATTCCCCGTTGAACACATTTATATTTGAGAACAATCATGTTTTGAAAATATTCCTTGTAAATATTAAAAAATTGCAAACACAAGTAAAGACATCTTTTTTCCTTCTAATTTTTTGCATATGAATTAAAATATTTTATAAAATGTATTTTATATTCTGTAAAAACTTATAATTCACATTTATAGTGTTTATAAATTTGATACCACATCTGCTAAATATGTTATTTTTGCTTTCCATTGAGTAAATTGTCCATGGACTTCAATGTACACACACACACACACACACACAGAGAGAGAGAGAGAGAGAGAGAGAGAGAGAGAGAGAGAGAGAGAGAGAGACACTGCCAAACAGAAGTTTGTTAAAGGTTTTCTTTTAATAACTCTGGTTCAGCTTTTGTGTAATTTTAAATTATTTTAGAGTGTACTACAAATACTGTTCCTGAAATTCTTACCTTATTCATGAGTATCACTAATCACCTTTCTGAACCACAAGAATCTTATTTAGATTAATTTGATTTATTTACTTTGTTCAGGAAGCCTTTAATTCAAGTTTTTGTTTGTTTCCTTAACAATGAATTCAATCCCAAACCATTTAAAATAGCAAAACTAGTAGCAACAGCAACAGCAGAAATAATAAGTGACAGGTAGATCTAATACATGATGTTTTCGTTTGAAAGTCTGTGAGTAAAATGATGCTACTAATTTGACATTAGGAGTTGAGATATTTTCCTACCAAAACTATTTTGAGCTGATTTTGTGGGATCTCTACAAAGTCTTAACTTGATGGGTAAAGTGTTTTTAATGAATGAATATAGAAATCTCTCAGCTTTAATCATCGACATCTATTGTGTTTCAGTGTTTCTTGAGAACTTCTAAACCACATGAGTCACTGTATCCTCCCTGACTCTTTTTTTTTTCTAGCTGACTTTTACATTGGGTAACATAAGCTTTCAGAATTTGTAACACCCATCCATAAGCACAGTAGTATTTTTAGGAAAGATTCTCCGAGATGTGAGACAATATAAATACACAGCACATTGGTTTAAAAATCAAGAGTTACCCCACTGTATTGTAAAGTTTTTATGTATCAGCAGACAACACATAGTCCTGACCATGATTTTACGTCTAAAACCAGTACACTTAATTCCATTTGTCATGCATAAATTCACTAGTAGGATCTTTTTTAATTTTTTTAGGATGTGTTTTATTTTTGCTTTGCATATCTGGGATTGTATGTTTGTGTATGTCTTTGGGTATATAAGCACAGGCATGAAGAGGACCATGGGAGTCAAGAGAGTCTATTATATTCAATGAATCTGAAGTTTCAGCTGGGATTTGAGGGCTGGGGACTACAATATACTCCTCTGGAAGAAAGTTACATACTAGTAAATCATGATTCGTCTCTGTAACCTCTAGGACACAAGCAGGTTCTTTCTAGGGGTGTCTAAAGAATCCCAGCACATCAGACCATGTGTTCAGGGCATGTGGTTGGATGAAGAAATCACAATTCCACATTCTTACCGACTTCTGTTAAGTATAGTTAAGAGACGGCTCTTCCTCAACTGTTCACTTCCTATAGAATTTCTACATGGTTCCTGGCCATGTCATATAGAACATCATGTGTATGCCTCTGACTCTATATTACTTTTTTCCCATAACTTAGCACAATTGTTTGTTTATTTATGGGATTTGAATCTACAAGACTAGGGTGCTATCTCCATGACAACCTCATTACCAGAACTAAATATGTCATCTACTCTGAGAACCATCGCAAAACACACAACTCCTTCAGGAAAGACTCATTTGAATGGAAGTGTAGCTAAAGAGAGAAGGATGTGAGGGAATAAATGTGATACAGTGTCAATGCCTTTGATATTTGTGCTGTGAGTACTACTTATATGACATCAATGTAGATTTTGGCTTAGAACTATATTTAAACATTGTCTTGACTATCCCAGACTTCCGTCTTAAAAAAAAAAAATTCAAAAATTTCAAGCTAATGAGCCAGATGAGAAGAGCACAGTGAGTCTCTCTACAGGAAATATGTGGTGTTGTAGAGGTCAAAGGAAGAAGCTATGTGAGATGCAGGAAATGAACAGTTGAAATAGCTAAGAGTTTCTGCAAGATAAAGGCCACAAAGAATCCACTTGGTAAGATGAAGTCAATAGTGACCTTACCATGACCTGGTTTCATGCTGTAAGTGAAGAAGAGCTCAGCCTAGAGTGGATGCTTGTGACAGCACAGTGGGGCAGGCAGGAATGTAGATTCTGAGAGAAGAATCTCAGCACAGACATAAAAAGGATTTTGAGAAACAAGATTGTGTTTGTTTTAGCAGTAAGTAGAGTCAAAGGAGTGATAGTTTCAGATAAGAAATACAAGTTCAAAGTTATGTTTTAATGAAACTGGTCCAGTTTGTAAGGGGAAAAGTAGATTATACAGGACAGAAGGGAGTCTTGCAAAAACAAATTTTGTGAATACTGCCCAAGGCACACATGAACAGCCTAGGTGGAAAGACACTCTATGTGCTTTAACAAAGAGTAAATAGATGATAATCGAATTTGAATCCTTGATTTGCTATTGGAGTGCTAACAGGACTCATTCATGAATATTTCTGTTTCTTCAAGATAATTCTTCAGCTCCAGTGTATCAAGGAGGAATGAGGATGTGGGAAAAAGAATGAAAAAGTAAGAAAGTAAAAACTATCATTGCAGAGTTAGGTAAATTATTACACAATTATTCAAATTGAACAAATTTTACCAATCATTTAGAATACATATTCAACAATTCTCAGCTGAGTTTAGACAAAAAGAAAATACATGAAGTGTGTCTATAAGATCCTTGAGAACTAACTAAAGTTACTATACAATAGCGTGTAGAATGATGTCATTATGCAGCATGGTGGTTCCAGGATAAAGTGAAGCCTATCATTGGATGAGAAGGAAGAGTAGGTGGAGAAAATCTGGGAAGGATGTGGAAGAGAGGAAGATGAAGACAGAGGAGGAGGAAGCTTCTGATACAGGTGGTCTAGGTCAATTTTATCTTGTCCAGGTGGGCAGTTTTTATCTTTATTATTTGGCAGCAAATTTATTCTGTGGATGTATGGTGGAATGAGTAATATAAATCTGATTGTTAGATTATAGTTTGTTGAGTCTTGATATTACCAGATAGCTGGGTCCAGAGTTTCTGACTGTCCAGGGCTGTCCAGGGTGAATAGCAATGGGAGTGGAGAGACCGCTAGGGATAGGAAAGAGCTAGGCTAATGTAGCGTGGCATCACACTGAAACCTGCCACCACAGAGATAAATTAATGTTGTTCTATATGACCCTATGGTGCCAGAACTAATGCCAGGGAGTGACTACCTGGGTCTGAAAGTACCAGGGGGGGCAGTGTGGAGAGGTGATGCACTGGAACTGGTAACGCCTATTTTTTTTATTATTATGGCAACAATAGAGTTACTATTAAAATAGACCCCTAATTTCGTAGCTGCTTTAAATGTAAAGAGAATGAGAGGAAAGGGATACATGAACCAGTAAACACTGTAAGTGAATGGATTGAAGATCTTAACACTTTCCCTCCTCAATAATTAATCTCTAATAGTCACTGAAATCTTGAATAAAGTTCTAGCTTGACTTCCTAGCTTAATGAATATCCATTCAAACAGTTGTACATTCTCCATGTTGGACACCAAGATTAGCTACCCAAAGTTCCTCAAGAAAGACCTCCTCTCCAGCTGAAGAGTAATAATCTAGTCATCACACCTTTTAGTTATCACTAACTTCAAAGACTTTCTTGAAGTGGATGACTGGATTGCCTAAGATCATATTTTCTCTAGGGTTACCTTCATCCAAAGAGCTGGGATATATAGATTTTGCCTTTATAGCTCAATATGGACACTATATTTAATAAGCACTCCTCAAGGAATATTCTTATGTTTGAATAGCACTTCAAACTTTACAGTTCATTGCCTTGCTTATCCACTATAGATTAAATTCTCACCCCTAAATGTGTATGGCAAATTTCTCTCTTAATATGACAACGTACTTGGCAGTTCTAGTCTAAATATCTAGATTGCTTCAAAACACTTTAAGCGATGGTCTGATGCTATAGGCTTCCATTCTGTACATCCTATTAATTTATTACATGAACAAAATTTTATTTAATGTCACACAAAATCACTTTCATCCTATGGATACAAACACTTTCATTCTATGTGTACAAATAAACATCTTCTTTAGGTGTATCTCCTATCCCAAAGATAACCATCCATTTCTTTATGTCAGTAATTTAATGCCTGGAACAATTTCTAAACTTCAAAGTAATTCTGGTCCCAACACTTAAGAGATATTCAAAGTTTACTCAGTTGGGGGAAAATGATAAGTTCAATGAGATTATTAAGATAGATCCTTTTCTAATTGTGGGCTGCTATTATAAAAGTAATAATCCCCTCCCTTTTTTCCCTTAATCTCTCTTCTTTGTCTCTTCTTATGAAGGAAAGTGCTATGTGAAGGATGCAGATGAATCAAGAACTATCTATTTCTAAGACATCAAAAGCCATCTTACCAGAAGTCAATCCTAATGTTAGCTTTCTCTTTAAATTCTAACCTTTGGACCAACACAAACCATATGCTTCTGTCTAAGTCACTCATTGGCAGTTTTGTTAAAACACTCATTTCTTTCATCAACAGTGAAATATCTTGCCACCCAAACACTAATCTATATTTAGAAAGAAAAAGGCCTTTTCTTTCACTGACTGCCTAATACTTTTTATTTATTTATTTGTTTTTTGGTGGTCCAGCCTTGTAACTTTATGACTTCACTAACCCCCTTTAGACTATACAGTCTGTCATGATAAGAAATGTAACTTACATTTTTTGCAATTATTTTTTCTTCATTTTTTTTAGTGTGAAATGTTTTTATTTATTTGATAGTTCTTTCACAGTGAAATAAAATGAAAAAAAAAAGAATGTGGTACATGTGACAAGCGTGAATTAATTTTTGTAATACATTTCTTTTTCAGTATATTGTGTTGGTTTGGTTAACTGTCTTGGGACTGAGCTTGCCCAAATACCATAAGTATTCTGTTAAGAACTATGTCAGCATGCGAATTTCCAGCCAAATAGTCATGTTTTCCAATAGTGCTTAAAATGGACTGATTTGTGTTTAAAGATGTACCATATGCATTTGTGTCTGAAGAACATAGCACACCAAACAAGCAAAGTAACTATGGCCAGCATTTTTCAAGTGATCAGAGGGATTTGGTGTCATACTGTGTCCTTGCAATATTCTCTCCTCCCATTTGAAGTAAATGTGGATTTCACAGTTCACTGACTAACTCTGCTGTATTCCATTCCATTCTACCCTTAATCCTGATCTTGACTTCTGTCTTATCTCATAGCCTATGGATGCATCTAAGGAATTATTTTTTGCAAAATAGAATTATATAGCTTTGTGGTTTGGTGACAAGGAAATAGTCAATTTAGGAGCTGCAAGAGCATTTTCGCTTGTTTGTTCGTTGTGTTATTTTCTTATGCCTTACTCTGCTCTTAGAGAAGAAGAAATTGTAGATTAGTTTTAGAGATGTTAGAGCTCATAAACTGAAATATATAAACTCATAAGTTACGTCCAAACTTGGCAAGGCATCATCAAATATGGACAAGTGCTCTTAAGCAGAGACCAGATTGCCAGATAATATCCACAAGGAGACCTACCTTGACCATAATTTCCTGACATGCTTCTTGTAAGTGTGAAGAACAAAACACAAACACGTTGTGCCATCTGTCTTGTGTCCACACATTCTTAGAGAGCTGGAAAAGTTCACTGTGCCCATGTTTAGAGGAAACACTTAGAGAGTGCTTACGTAGCTTTAATCCCTCCGCTGGCCGCAGGTCCATAAAAACGGATTAGCTTTTTCCATAATTAACTTTTATGGTTTGGTCCAGCTACTCACAGAATAAGTTTTACATCATCCTTGACAACATTCAGAACAAGTTCTTAATGTTTTCGTTGTTATTCTTTTCATAATGGCCTACATGATATTTACCTTGAGGTATTAAAAAACAACTTAGAAAAATGCTGACGTTGATTCCTTGTTGTTTTCTTACCTGGCACAGTCATCTAAAAATTAAGTAATTAATTAATTAATAAACACAATTAGCACATCTTTGCTCTCTTCTAACTATACATGATGTAACTTATTGTGCCAAGGACTCCTGCATCGAATGTCTATAGCCTGATTCTATTCATTTATTAGGCCATTTGCTTTCTCAGTGGGTGAGGGGAAGGAGAGTGCCAAGGACTAGCTGTTGCTGGACCTTCAAACTGGATTCTCCTTTACTTTGAAGGTGTGCTGAGATATTTGCCCATCTTTACATACCTGAGGCGGTTTGTAGTATGTAGTACGTCATTTCATTTTAGAAACGATAAAAATAAGATAGCTCGTGAAACACTACCGTTGAAATTTCTCTCCTCTGTGATTTACTAAGTTTTGCCTTTTAACGTTATTTCTTTTTTGTTCTCATGGCATTTTTTAATATTGTGGGGGAATAAGAGAAACAAGTAAACAAGGGGAAAGGGAAGGAGGAAGACATATCAGCGTAGAAGAGAAGAGACCATGACAGCAAACAGATGACAATAAACCCAGTTCACTGATGAACAACTGACCAGAACTTTCTCCTAAATTAGGTAAAATTCTTTATCTGATAAACTAATTGCAGCTTTTCCTTCCGGCAAACTGAGTAGACTATCTCAAAAATAAAAATCAGAGAAGTAAAGAAATACTCTCATGCAGTAACTTTTCAGCCATGTAATGGTAAAATTACCATGCTTGCCTACCTCAGTCCACTTTAGTGGCTGCTGAGGTAGGAAACTCAAGAACTTACTCAAAATGAAGGAGTAAACCGAATTTTCATGAGCTTTTATGCTTAACGAATTTAAACAGGTTATGACCATCAGGTTTTGTTCCCGTCTTGACTTCAATGTTTTGATAGGGATTTTTATTGTTTTATTCATATGAATGTGTGTGTGTTTGTGTGTGTGTGTGTGTGTGTGTGTGTGCATGCACGTGTGTGCATGCACACACATGCACAGATGTGTGTCACTTGTGTGAATTTATGTGTACCACTAGGTTGTAGGTGCCCACAGAGGCCAAAGTGCATCAGATCACCTGGAAACAGAGTAAGGCAGTTTTAAGCCATTTAATGTAGGTCCTGGAAACTGTACCTGGGTCCTCTGGAGGAACAGTGATCACTCTTACTTGTTGAGGCCTCTCTTCAGTCTCTATAGTCATACTTTTGCAAACAATCAGCAGTTTAAGAATGGCATGCCTTTTATCAAGCCAGGCATTAAACTTGCTACCAGTGTTTGGATTTTATCACTGCACTTGATAATTAACTCCAGATGGGATTTCAGGTGGAAGTTATCAGTGCTCTAGAGGCAGTAATCCATCTGTGGGCCAGAGACAAGGCAACAGTAATTTATAATAAAAAAGTATTAAGCCTCCTTGGAACTGAATGCTTCTACTGCATTTTGGCACCATGGGGACAATGGGAGGCTGTGCTGCTCAGGTTTCCCACCAGTTGAATCAGTCTCTAGGATAGGGTTTTCTTAAAATGTTTCCTTGTTGTTAACTTCTGAGTTTCTCTGAAAGAATATCAAAACAAATACCCAGCCCCTGCTCTAGAATCCCCCACTATAATATTTCACGGAGAATCGGAATGGACTTTCAAAAGTTTAAAGTGAAATTCACATTTTAATAGTTTCAGATTGAATCTTTCATCACTTTGGTCATCCACATTTTCATTAAAGTGAGTTAAACAAATACCTTAATTAATGCCTTGAGACATTTACCTTTTGTATACTTTCAAAATGTTTCTGAAGCAATAAGTAGATGATAGCCTTTCCTGAAAGGTGAATAGAGTCTGCTAACAAAGGTTTTATGTTATGCTATATCACAGGAAAATACGCTCAGATCAAATAATTATTAATATCATTATTGTTACCACTAATACTATGCTTAATGTATACATAGCAATTATGTTCCAAACATATTTTAATTTTATTAAATCACCGATCTTTCAGCAATGCCGATCCCAACTGTTTATAGGTATTTGGGAAACAAATTTCTTCCTGTCTGGTTTGTTTTTAAGTTTCTAAATCCAGATATTTCACTTAGGATTGCATGAGACATTACAACTAATTGACAACAAACTAAAAGTTGAGCCAAAAACATAAAAAAGCGTCCAATATTGTGTGGGTGAGTTTAGATCCCCAGAGGAAACCAAGAAGTGTAGTTTATTTCATTGACCAGACTGACTAGGATGACATGTGTAACTTTGCAGTCAAATGTCAGTTGATATTTCTTTGTGGAAATATTTGTCAGATGAGATTAATATTTAAACCATAAACACTCCTTAGTATTTAATGGCTCACGTGAAAAACCTTCATATTCTACAAACATCAAAAGTTAGAAGCATCTTTATCCAAAATGTGTCTTATGCCACCTCTCTTGATGAATTTCACAGCTTGGGAACACTATGCCAGGTATCTATTATTAGTATGGGTACTTTGAGACTTCTCCAAAGACTCTCTATAACAGGTCATTTTTATTACACAACATCACATACCATACCATCTTTTACCATACATTATGCATGGTAAAAGATGAAAAAAATAAAAACCAAAAGACAAAAATGCTTCAAATTCTGTATACTATTTCTCCTGTGACACACTGGATGGTTCAGTCCTAATGTTTGAGATGCTGAGGCAGGGGTACTGCTGTCAATTTAATGCCAGACTGAGAGAGAGGGAAAGCTAATTAAAAACCTAAAACAAAACAAATATTTGAGAAGACTATTGATTTGATATTGTGAAAGTGGTGGTTGTTATTGTTGTTATGTATCATTCACTTTGGGCCTTTTAAAATTGGATACTGTTTTATTTATATTTCAAATCGTATTTTGTTACCTGGTTCCCCATCAAAAATTCCCCTATCCCATCCGGTCCCCCTTCTTCTATGAGGGTGTTCCCCCACCCATCCACCCACTCATTCCTGCCTCCTTTCCCTATACTGGGTTGGAGTGGGGGTGGAGCCTTGTCAGTGCCAAGGGCTTCTCCACCCATTGTTGCCCAACAAGGTTGATCTCCACCGAGAGTTGGATTTTTTTCTGTAGTCTACTCCTCTGGGGTGAATTTGCGTCTTTTCGTTCTAGAGCTTTCAGGTGTGCTGTTAAGTTGCTACTATAGGATCTCTCGAAATTTTAAGGGCACTTAGTGCTATGGATATTTCTCTTAATACTTTTTTTCATTGTGTCCCATAAATTTGAGTATGATATGTGTTCATTTTCACAATATGCCAAACACATCAGATATTGTGGGTCATGATCTGATTTTAAAGAGCATGAGGATCTAATACAGAACTTAGGCATGTACAGATTTAACTGAAACTGTGATATAGCAATCAGTGAAATTTTCATGAAAGATAAGATGAAGTTATGGTAGAAAAAATCATACCAGAATGTACTGATAAAGTCATATTCAGGTGGATATTATTAATATTCTATTTTAGAGAATTAGAACTATACTCATGTTTAAAAAATATGCACATACATCTTTCAGAACATAGAATTTTATTTATCAACATTGTTTGCAAAGGAGAGAAAAAGTCTTCTCAACAGAAACAAAACTCATTTCCCTTCACCCCTGGCCTTAGACTCCTGGAGGCTGAGAGAAAGAAAGCAGTTGTTATGCTGGATAATCTGACAGGATAAAAGGACATTTCTGGAGTGTGACAGGCTGACATTGTATCATTGAAGATGTGATTATTTTATAAATTGGTAATATCACAAACTGTCAGGCACTTACTTCAAAGTCCTTGTCCTAAGTCAGACCTGTCTGAATCTGGGTCAATTTCATGGAAATGACTTCGTTCCTTTCTCCTCCAAGAAACTAGTTTTGTTTTTGTTTTTCTTCTTTCTTTCTTTCTTTCTTTCTTTCTTTCTTTCTTTCTTTCTTTCTTTCCTATGTTTCTTTCTTTTTAATTTCAGAGGGTGTTTAACATTTCTATAAATGATATTTTTAATTAATGAATTCTGACACTAGAATTCAATAAACATAAATGTATAATTCAGTAAACACAATAGCTCCTTTATTGAAGCAAAGTGTAGACATTTAACTGGATTGTCATGTGACTCTGAGTTAGTCAAATGTTCTAAAAAAAAAAAAACCAAAAAACCCTTTGAGACAGTAGACAAGCATCTCTCCTCTGAAGTTCACAGATGAGTCATGGTTTATCTTTCGACTTTATTGCTTTACTCGTGTGAGCATCTTGAAATCTATACTCATAAAACTGTGGCACTTATTGTTATTCTTAAGTAGTTGATTTGTTGAAGAGAATTTTGTCCCTGTTTCCTGTGACTCAGCAATGTTGTTTCAGTGTTAATCACCAGTCCGCAGTGAAGAACAAAGAAAATCATCCAGCAGGACTTTTCATAATCTCAATATCCATACAATGCAATGCTGGATTTGGAAATATCAGCTTTCCAGAATAGATGCTTCTGTTTATAAATGGGTATGTTATATTTCATCATGGGACTTAGTTTTAAGGTACAAGTGTTTAAGCATTTTAAACTCATCATGGGTTCCCAAAAGCAGTATAAATAGGTACAGATAAAAACAACAAAAATAAGTTCATAAAAATTACATATATATTGAATGTGTTAAAGTAAGAGAGTTAGGGAAATTTGAGTGAGAAAATACAATAGTATTATGGAAAACAGAAATGAACTTTCTTTCTTCTGGTCTTTCTCTGCTTTACTTATTAACCTGAAAATATTTTTGCCATTTCAGTTTCTTATGCTACCTCAGAAAAATTATATTCCATGGTCCAGCAAGATCACTCAGTGAACAAAGGTATTTGAATCAGAAAGTCAGGAGTGCTGATGTTGATCTCATAGACCAGTATAAATCTGATAGGAGAGAACAAATTTAGTAAAGTTAACATCTGACCCTTACATGTGAGCCATATCAAAGTTAACTTTCACTATATATAACACAGACAAACAAACATACACAAACATACACACAAACACGTAAAACATTATTTCTTTTCTCTTTGAATTTGCAGCTGTAACCCTATTTGAGCTTGGCTGTGGACCTGATATGTGTGTCTTCTGATATGCTGGAATGATGTGAGGATCTCCAGTGGAATGATCTTTGAAGAAGAGACTCTATAGAGTTCAATTTGTTCTAGATAAGACAATGAGTATGACTCTACCCTGACAGATTATGGCACTGTCTTCAGTTCGTCTCAGAATTCTTTCTTACAGGGAGAAGCTAGACATCCAGAAATAGGAGAAATGTTCCTGACAAGAAACTAACAATGCTGACACGTTTATCATTGCTTTCCAGCTCCCAAGTTTGTCTCTGATTTTTTTTGTCCTTGAAATTCTGATTAAGATATTCATTTAATACAAAAACTAAAGAAAATAATGATGGCGCAGCAAGCAAACAGGCCACCCTGGGCTTGCGTGGAGCAGTTAAAACGTAGGACAATCCATTTTTCTTCTATGATATTATTTCATTTGGAAAGACATTGGAAAGACTATTTTCCTTCATGTTTATGGTGGATTTAAAGAGGAGATTGTTTTTTATGAAGAAAGAAGGAATAAAATATACAAATCAGATGGTTTGTAAAGATTATTACATGTCATCACATGTTGTTTTATTCATATATACTTCACAAGCTTAGGACAATGTTGTATTATACCTACTCTATGATTAAGTTAGAAAAGAAATGATGGGTAACTAAATAAGTGATTAATAATCTAATATAAATTATATTAACATTATTGAGGAACATGCAACTATTACATATTACTTGATATTAATAAAGGTTAAACTGGGGCATCTTTATTATAATCTCCCAGGTATTCCTGTAAAAGGTTAACTACTGTGAACTATAACACATGTGAAGCCTATGATGCCAGTGAAAAGGCCTCACCTTATTAAATTATAATAACTGATAAACAAATTAGGTGGATTTATTTTTTAGTTAAATGAGAAAGGTATATGTGTCATTCAATTAATTATTACTGTCAATTATCATTTATTACTTCCAAAGAACCCATTCTCAGAAGCTTAATGATTATGATCTGACTCTCATCATAAATAGGTAAGTGTTAACATTTTCATGTTTTCGATGAAATTAGTTGGGATTTGCCTCAAATAGAACAAAAATATAGCTCTGTCATAGGAAAAACAATTAAATATCACCCTAATGGTCTTTCTTTTCAATAATTCTTCAAAGCACCAGCATTAGAGGGTCATGGAGGTAACTTAGTGGAAGAATGCTTAGTTAGCATGGGAATGGCCTGAGTTCAAGCTCCAGCACTGAAAAAAAAGACAAAAACAAACAAACAAACAAACAAAAAACCAAATAGAACACCAGCTTTAGATTTCTTTACAAGTGACATATCTCCTCTGTGGATTAGCAATTTGTATCCAAATATGAGAACAAGCTGTGGTAAGAATTCTCTTCCCTATAAATCATAGACAGAATGGAACTGATCACTTCCTCTCTGGTTCAGTGGGGGCTGTTCTCGAGAACAGTGTAGTGCTCAAAGAGGGGAATGTCTCATCACCTGCTAGAACACAATGATAAATTCAGCTCAGGAAAAGAACAGTCTGCATCATAAGCTCAGAGAAGAAAGGAAGAAGAGTTAATATGCTTACAGGATGGCGCCAAAGCAGGCAAAAGGTGGAACCTTTCTTTCTTTTGGTAACCAATAGAGTGCAAAGCCAAGGGACCCGAGGAAGCTGTGAGGGTAAAGGTTTACAGGCACTGATACCTGCTTCTTACACATTCTGCCTTCCACTTCCACTGAGAGTTATTCCAAATACTTCTAGAAAGCCACCCTCGTGTCACAAAAGGCCTAGTCTGGACAGAGGCAGAATGAGGGTACAACAGCTTTAAACATGTGGACTTGGAGAAGAATGGAAAGAACAGAAGGATGGGAGAAAAATACAATAAAATACCAAAAAAAAAAGATAGCTGAAAATTTCCACGATAAGTGAAAAGAATATGTATGTATAATGATCAGTTTTAATAAACTCTACATAAACCAGACTTCAGATTCCTGATAGTAGTTGTACATGATCAAATGAAAAGACAGAGAGGAAGGTATCAGGAAATTCTCTCTTCTTTAGCACATAGAATAGGAGGACTGAAAGGGTAGCAGTAAAGTACGGAAAGAAAAGAGTGCCATCCCAAATTCCACACCCACGAATGAATGACCTTTCAAAGTATAATTGAAATGACATCATGGATTTTGAGTGCACTGGCCTAGATCATGATTCCCATTTTTTTGGATAAAGATCTATCTGAACGTTGCTGGGAAAGTCATTTATGCATGTGATAGTGATTTAAATCAGCACATTCAATCCACTCCACGGAATCTATTAAGACAAAACACATGAAGTTCCACATGGAGAAGAAAATGTGCTTCTATGTTGAATTTAGATTCAAGAATGCAACATTTACTCTTCCCTTGCTCTTCAGTCAGCAGTCTACCCTGCAGAGTTTATTTCTCAAGATTCCATTCTAAAATTCCTTATAGCCTACATATTGACTGATAAGTAAAGATACAATTTATGTCTGTGCTTATAATATATGCATGAATACATATACATGTTTATGTACATATATACTGCACACACACATATATTACATGTATAATTTGCATGTATTCCATATATATGTATATATACAAACATGCTACCAATTTTATTCTTCCTAAGAAGAGTGATTAATATACAATATATATTCAGAATAAAATCCATGATTCATTGCAGCAAAATAATAGTAAAGATATTTTATTGGAAGAAAAATGAAAAAAGACGAAAACTCAGGTCAACAGAAAAAAATATGAGCAAATTGAGAAACAGTACATACATGGATTAAATGTCATAAATCCTCCAAATCGATGTAATTTTTGATGTATTTTGGTGAGATGTATGATCATCTGCGTATCATTTCAGCACTGCTTTGTTTGTGAGTGGCGAGATGATAGAACACAATTTCAGTAAAAATACAGGAGAGCATTATCATGAGAAAGAAAGCTGGAGACAGACAGCATGCGACATAAGATGAGCTGAGGCTTCTCAGTGAGTAAAACAAAACAAACTGGTAACATTTCTCCCAGGTGTCGTTTAACAACATAGGGGATACGATTTCGAAGACCCAAATTCTTGTGCTGTAACATGACGTTACTTTATGTCAGCTCCAACCTGAGGGTATCTAATCCCCCTTTACTCCTTTAGATAGAGCTGAAGTAGCACTTGGTCTTCCTATGGCACAGTCTTTTGCTGTGGTAGGGTAAACGATGTGACTGGGAGTCCACTGAGTAAGTCTGAGGGCCACAGAGTGACAGGAAGTGTCTGGGAATGAGGTCTTCTCTTTGCAGGGCAAAATTATAGTGTCCTAGTTCCTTTAGTTAGGCTCCAGGCCTTACTTTCTTCCATTCCCCAAGAGGGCATCATATAATGAATGGATCTATCGAGGGGTTAATATATTGATTGATCACAGCCTTACATAGACATTTCAGAAGTGCCACCAGATTTGGAGCAGGCTGTCATAATAAAGCCACAGTCGTACCCTTTGACTCCTGTCACTCGAAAACAGATTTTAGAAATGTGATATTCACAGTGATTTAGTAATTGTACAAATAAACTCCAGGCATGGCGTGATCCTAAGGCTCAGGTATTAGAAGCACCTCAAATGGTAAAGGGGATATTGAGCCAACAACCATTCAGCTCCTGATAACCAGTCACACTGTGAAAGTGTTCATCCCTTCAATAACGGTCATTCACAGACCCGAGTGTACATGTATACAAACTCGAAGGTGCTACTTGTTGTGATAGTCATATTGCAATGTGGTTTTCGAAACACTGAACACCAACCAAAGACGAACGTTTAGGAGATGAAGTTGTAAGAATTAATGGGGATATAAACTGAGAAACAGATCTGAATAAAGCCAAGACCTTCAATAACTAGTGTACACAGAAAGTGCCTGGATTAAAGATTAAAATAATTTGACCCGCGGATCCCGGCCCGCAGCAGCTCTCTGCTCCCAGACCCGGTGAGAGAGAGACCCAACCGCCTGGTCAGGTGGGCACTCCTGAGGCTGCAGAGCGGAAGAGACCACCAACACTGCTCACCCCTGCCCACATCCCTGGCCCAAGAGGAAACTGTATAAGGCCTCTGGGCTCCCGTGGGGGAGGGCCCAGGAGCGGCAGGACCCCTGCCAGAGACACCGCCGGACCCTGAAGGAAACAGACCGGATAAACAGTTCTCTGCACCCATATCCCGTGGGAGGGAGAGCTAAACCTTCAGAGAGGCAGACAAGCCTGGGAAACCAGAAGAGACTGCTCCCTGCACACACATCTCGGAGGCCAGAGGAAAAAGCCAAAGACCATCTGGAACCCTGGTGCACTGAAGCTCCCAGAAGGGGCGGCACAGGTCTTCCTGGTTGCTGCCGCTGCAGAGAGCCCCTGGACAGCACCCCACGAGCAAACCTGAGCCTCGGGACCACAGGTAAGACCAAATTTTCTGCTGCAAGAAAGCTGCCTGGTGAACTCAAGACACAGGCCCACAGGAACAGCTGAAGACCTGTAGAGAGGAAAAACTACATGCCCGAAAGCAGAACACTCTGTCCCCATAACTGACTGAAAGAGAGGAAAACAGGTCTACAGCACTCCTGACACACAGGCTTATAGGACAGTCTAGCCACTGTCAGAAATAGCAGAACAAAGTAACACTAGAGATAATCTGATGGCGAGAGGCAAGCGCAGGAACCCAAGCAACAGAAACCAAGACTACATGCCATCATCGGAGCCCAATTCTCCCACCAAAACAAACATGGAATATCCAAACACACCAGAAAAGCAAGATCTAGTTTCAAAATCATATTTGATCATGATGCTGGAGGACTTCAGGAAAGACCTGAACACACTTAGGGAAGCACAGGAAAACATTAATAAACAAGTAAAAGCCTACAGAGAGGAATCGCAAAAATCCCTGAAAGAATTCCAGGAAAACACAATCAAACAGTTGAAGGAATTAAAAATGGAAATAGAAGCAATCAAGAAAGAACACATGGAAACAACCCTGGATATAGAAAACCAAAAGAAGAGACAAGGAGCTATAGATACAAGCTTCACCAACAGAATACAAGAGATGGAAGAGAGAATCTCAGGAGCAGAAGATTCCATAGAAATCATTGAATCAACTGTCAAAGATAATGTAAAGCGGAAAAAGCTACTGGTCCAAAACATACAGGAAATCCAGGACTCAATGAGAAGATCAAACCTAAGGATAATAGGTATAGAAGAGAGTGAAGACTCCCAGCTCAAAGGACCAGTAAATATCTTCAACAAAATCATAGAAGAAAACTTCCCTAACCTAAAAAAAGAGATACCCATAGACATACAGGAAGCCTACAGAACTCCAAATAGATTGGACCAGAAAAGAAACACCTCCCGTCACATAATTGTCAAAACACCAAACGCACAAAATAAAGAAAGAATATTAAAAGCAGTAAGGGAAAAAGGTCAAGTAACATATAAAGGGAGACCTATCAGAATCACACCAGACTTCTCGCCAGAAACTATGAAGGCCAGAAGATCCTGGACTGATGTTATACAGACCCTAAGAGAACACAAATGCCAGCCCAGATTACTGTATCCAGCAAAACTCTCAATTAACATTGATGGAGAAACCAAGATATTCCATGACAAAACCAAATTTACACAATATCTTTCTACAAATCCAGCACTACAAAGGATAATAAATGGTAAAGCCCAACATAAGGAGGCAAGCTATACCCTAGAAGAAGCAAGAAAATAATCGTCTTGGCAACAAAACAAAGAGAATGAAAGCACACAAACATAACCTCACATCAAATATGAATATAACAGGAAGCAATAATCACTATTCCTTAATATCTCTCAATATCAATGGCCTCAACTCCCCAATAAAAAGACATAGATTAACAAACTGGATACGCAACGAGGACCCTGCATTCTGCTGCCTACAGGAAACACACCTCAGAGACAAAGACAGACACTACCTCAGAGTGAAAGGCTGGAGAAAAACTTTCCAAGCAAATGGTCAGAAGAAGCAAGCTGGAGTAGCCATTCTAATATCAAATAAAATCAATTTCCAACTAAAAGTCATCAAAAAAGATAAGGAAGGACACTTCATATTCATCAAAGGAAAAATCAACCAAGATGAACTCTCAATCCTAAATATCTATGCCCCAAATACAAGGGCACCTACATACGTAAAAGAAACCTTACTAAAGCTCAAAACACACATTGCACCTCACACAATAATAGTGGGAGATTTCAACACCCCACTCTCATCAATGGACAGATCATGGAAACAGAAATTAAACAGTGATGTAGACAGACTAAGAGAAGTCATGAGCCAAATGGACTTAACAGATATTTATAGAACATTCTATCCTAAAGCAAAAGGATATACCTTCTTCTCAGCTCCTCATGGTACTTTCTCCAAAATTGACCATATAATTGGTCAAAAAACGGGCCTCAACAGGTACAGAAAGATAGAAATAATCCCATGCGTGCTATCGGACCACCACGGCCTAAAACTGGTCTTCAATAACAATAAGGGAAGAATGCCCACATATACGTGGAAATTGAACAATGCTCTACTCAATGATAACCTGGTCAAGGAAGAAATAAAGAAAGAAATTAAAAACTTTTTAGAATTTAATGAAAATGAAGATACAACATACTCAAACTTATGGGACACAATGAAAGCTGTGCTAAGAGGAAAACTCATAGCGCTGAGTGCCTGCAGAAAGAAACAGGAAAGAGCATATGTCAGCAGCTTGACAGCACACCTAAAAGCTCTAGAACAAAAAGAAGCAAATACACCCAGGAGGAGTAGAAGGCAGGAAATAATCAAACTCAGAGCTGAAATCAACCAAGTAGAAACAAAAAGGACCATAGAAAGAATCAACAGAACCAAAAGTTGGTTCTTTGAGAAAATCAACAAGATAGATAAACCCTTAGCCAGACTAACGAGAGGACACAGAGAGTGTGTCCAAATTAACAAAATCAGAAATGAAAAGGGAGACATAACTACAGATTCGGAGGAAATTCAAAAAATCATCAGATCTTACTATAAAAACCTATATTCAACAAAATTTGAAAATCTTCAGGAAATGGACAATTTCCTAGACAGATACCAGGTATCGAAGTTAAATCAGGAACAGATAAACCAGTTAAACAACCCCATAACTCCTAAGGAAATAGAAGCAGTCATTAAAGGTCTCCCAACCAAAAAGAGCCCAGGTCCAGACGGGTTTAGTGCAGAATTCTATCAAACCTTCATAGAAGACCTCATACCAATATTATCCAAACTATTCCACAAAATTGAAACAGATGGAGCCCTACCGAATTCCTTCTACGAAGCCACAATTACTCTTATGCCTAAACCACACAAAGACACAACAAAGAAAGAGAACTTCAGACCAATTTCCCTTATGAATATCGACGCAAAAATACTCAATAAAATTCTGGCAAACCGAATTCAAGAGCACATCAAAACAATCATCCACCATGATCAAGTAGGCTTCATCCCAGGCATGCAGGGATGGTTTAATATACGGAAAACCATCAACGTGATCCATTATATAAACAAACTGAAAGAACAGAACCACATGATCATTTCATTAGATGCTGAGAAAGCATTTGACAAAATTCAACACCCCTTCATGATAAAAGTCCTGGAAAGAATAGGTATTCAAGGCCCATACCTAAACATAGTAAAAGCCATATACAGCAAACCAGTTGCTAACATTAAACTAAATGGAGAGAAACTTGAAGCAATCCCACTAAAATCAGGGACTAGACAAGGCTGCCCACTCTCTCCCTACTTATTCAATATAGTTCTTGAAGTTCTAGCCAGAGCAATCAGACAACAAAAGGAGATCAAAGGGATACAGATCGGAAAAGAAGAGGTCAAAATATCACTATTTGCAGATGACATGATAGTATATTTAAGTGATCCCAAAAGTTCCACCAGAGAACTACTAAAGCTGATAAACAACTTCAGCAAAGTGGCTGGGTATAAAATTAACTCAAATAAATCAGTTGCCTTCCTCTATACAAAAGAGAAACAAGCCGAGAAAGAAATTAGGGAAACGACACCCTTCATAATAGACCCAAATAATATAAAGTACCTCGGTGTGACTTTAACCAAGCAAGTAAAAGATCTGTACAATAAGAACTTCAAGACACTGAGGAAAGAAATTGAAGAAGACCTCAGAAGATGGAAAGATCTCCCATGCTCATGGATTGGCAGGATTAATATAGTAAAAATGGCCATTTTACCAAAAGCAATCTACAGATTCAATGCAATCCCCATCAAAATACCAATCCAATTCTTCAAAGAGTTAGACAGAACAATTTGCAAATTCATCTGGAATAACAAAACCCCAGGATAGCTAAAGCTATCCTCAACAATAAAAGGACTTCAGGGGGAATCACTATCCCTGAACTCAAGCAGTATTAAGAGCAATAGTGATAAAAACTGCATGGTATTGGTACAGAGACAGACAGATAGACCAATGGAATAGAATTGAAGACCCAGAAATGAACCCACACACCTATGGTCACTTGATTTTTGACAAAGGAGCCAAAACCATCCAATGGAAAAAAGATAGCATTTTCAGCAAATGGTGCTGGTTCAACTGGAGGGCAACATGTAGAAGAATGCAGATCGATCCATGCTTATCACCCTGTACAAAGCTTAAGTCCAAGTGGATCAAGGACCTCCACATCAAACCAGACACACTCAAACTAATAGAAGAAAAACTAGGGAAGCATCTGGAACACATGGGCACTGGAAAAAATTTCCTGAACAAAACACCAATGGCTTATGCTCTAAGATCAAGAATCGACAAATGGGATCTCATAAAACTGCAAAGCTTCTGTAAGGCAAAGGACACTGTGGTTAGGACAAAACGGCAACCAACAGATTGGGAAAAGATCTTTACCAATCCTACAAGAGATAGAGGCCTTATATCCAAAATATACAAAGAACTCAAGAAGTTAGACCGCAGGGAAACAAATAACCCTATTAAAAAATGGGGTTCAGAGCTAAACAAAGAATTCACAGCTGAGGAATGCCGAATGGCTGAGAAACACCTAAAGAAATGTTCAACATCTTTAGTCATAAGGGAAATGCAAATCAAAACAACCCTGAGATTTCACCTCACACCAGTGCGATTGGCTAAGATCAAAAACTCAGGTGACAGCAGATGCTGGCGAGGATGTGGAGAAAGAGGAACACTCCTCCATTGTTGGTGGGATTCCAGACTGGTAAAACCATTCTGGAAATCAGTCTGGAGGTTCCTCAGAAAATTGGACATTGAACTGCCTGAGGATCCAGCTATACCTCTCTTGGGCATATACCCAAAAGATGCCTCAACATATAAAAGAGACACATGCTCCACTATGTTCATCGCAGCCTTATTTATAATAGCCAGAAAATGGAAAGAACCCAGATGCCCTTCAACAGAGGAATGGATACAGAAAATGTGGTACATCTACACAATGGAATATTACTCATCTATCAAAAACAACGAGTTTATGAAATTCATAGGCAAATGGTTGGAACTGGAAAATATCATCCTGAGTGAGCTAACCCAATCACAGAAAGACATACATGGTATGCACTCATTGATAAGTGGCTATTAGCCCAAATGCTTGAATTACCCTAGATCCCTAGAACAAACGAAACTGAAGACGGATGATCAAAATGTGAATGCTTCACTCCTTCTTTAAATGAGGAAAAAGAATACCTTTGGCAGGGAAGGGAGAGGCAAAGATTAAAACAGAGACTGAAGGAACACCCATTCAGAGCCTGCCCCACATGTGGCCCATACATATACAGCCACCCAATTAGACAAGATGGATGAAGCAAAGAAGTGCAGACCGACAGGAGCCGGATGTAGATCGCTCCTGAGAGACACAGCCAGAATACAGCAAATACAGAGGCGAATGCCAGCAGCAAACCACTGAACTGAGAATAGGTCCCCTATTGAAGGAATCAGAGAAAGAACTGGAAGAGCTTGAAGGGACTCGAGACCCCAAAAGTACAACAATGCCAAGCAACCAGAGCTTCCAGGGACTAAGCCACTACCTAAAGACTATACATGGACTGACCCTGGACTCTGACCCCATAGGTAGCAATGAATATCCTAGTAAGAGCACCAGTGGAAGGGGAAGCCCTGGGTCCTGCTAAGACTGAACCCCCAGTGAACTAGTCTATGGGGGGAGGGCGGCAATTGGGGGAGGGTTGGGAGGGGAACACCCATAAGGAAGGGGAGGGGGGAGGGGGATGTTTGCCCGGAAACCGGGAAAGGGAATAACACTCGAAATGTATATAAGAAATACTCAAGTTAATAAAAAAAAAGATTAAAATAATTTGATTAAAGAGGAGCTATAAACACATTTGAATATGTCTTCATTCAAAGCACAGTAAAGCACTTATGTGATTACATTCAAGGTTAAATACAATGTTTTTAACATGATTTTCATATTCTTTACATTTCTATCTACTGAAAAAATGGTAAAGCAGCAGGGTTTCCTGTGTGACTACTCCCATTTCTACATGAATCTCCTATCATCCTCTTCTACTCTGATGGAGTGACCCATTGCCTCTTATTCGGAAGATGATAAACCTGTCATTTATATATTTGTATTCTTTCTTGGACCTTTAGATTTTATAAATGCTATTGATTCGGTGATATGTTAAGAGTTTCTCCAGAATACTTTTCATTTACTTAACTTTCTATTTTTCAGATTTAATCCTTTTAATGAGTAAAGCATTCATATTAGTATGATTGCTGCACTGCATTCCATTGTATGATTATATCAAATACACTCATTTTTTCTATAAAAGAATATTTATGTTGGTTTGCCCAGTCCAGTGTTGGGACAATAACTTCAATGTTGTCCTCTTTTCTTTGCTTACATGTTACAAGGTATATGTTAGGAGCGATACTGCTTGTTTGTAAATTACTCTGATCCTGTGCATATTCTGATATATAAATGTATGTATACATTAAGTGACTACTACTCGGCCAAGTAACTTATATTTAGACTTCTCTAGTCCTCACTTAATTTGGCACATTTAGCCTTCTTAATGTTTGCAGTCTGTTAGTATAAAATTGTATCTTCTAAATTTTTTTTGCCAACACAAGTATTTTTCATTTTAAACTTTACTACTAAAATTTGCAGATAAAAATACCCCAGAAAACTTTACTAATGAGACCCAAATACAGATGATAGTATATATTACCACCAACATTCCCCCAAAACAATGAAAGAATTAGAAATGCAAATACAAATTAGTTTTCATGTTTCCTTTTATAACCCACAAATATTTAGCCTTTCTTGTCCTATTTTATGCATACTACACTATAAGCACTGTATTCACACACACACACATATATAAATACATATATACATATATACATATATACATCATATATATATACTGAGTAAAAGCACATATGAGCAACAAGCAGCAGTTATTTTATTTCTGAGATTTTATGACTTAATATTATATATTCTTAATCAATTCATTCGCCTGAATGTGTTTTGATTACATTTTTGAACAGCAGGATCTTACTCTTATATGTACAAAAATAAATGCTACATACTTTCTTTCATATATAAATC
Source organism: Rattus norvegicus (assembly GCF_021556685.1). Classification (NCBI taxonomy): domain Eukaryota; kingdom Metazoa; phylum Chordata; class Mammalia; order Rodentia; family Muridae; genus Rattus; species Rattus norvegicus. The sequence continues at coordinate 120,143,639 of NC_141539.1, read as the reverse complement.
TTTTCCCTTTTCATTTGTAGCTACACATTGTTTTCTAATACTCTACTGGATTGAGTTAATTGTTTTATGTCTTGGGGTCCATGAGTTGCCCAACAAACCACACAAACATGGATCTCAGTCAGACAGGGATGCTTTATTGAACACACATTGTAGTACTGACCATCCATGTCCGTAGCTCAGATGTGGGCTGAGCCTCAGCAAAAATCATCTTTGTCAGCTTATAAAGAAAAAAAAAAAACAACCCAGAAACAGGGAGTTCATATAAAGGTGTAGGAATCCAGTGGTTAGCTCTGATTCAGCCATTTTAGACATAGTAGTTTACCTTAAGCTTTAATTTGATGGGTCCTACATAAAGCTTTGTGGAATTTTGTAAGATTAATAACCACAGAACATACACAGCAGGGTAGGTATGACCTCAGCTTGACCCTGCTCTGAGTCGACTCACTTCCCTGTGTTAATGGCTAATGGGCATGTTCCAGTAACAGTAAGAAGTCTTACCTGGTTACAGGAGATTCCAAAATTAGGAATCTTAGCTAGGGTCACCTATCTTTTCTGGGAGTTTCTCTTGCACTGGGTTTCAACCTTAACCCCTAATGCTCTCAATTTCAGTTGTCTCTTCCAGTACATTCTCCCCATCTTATGCCCTCTCTGTAGTTCAATATGGTAAACTTATACATGCAACTTATTCTCAAATAATTTATTTTCTTTGTTAAGATATGATATATATATATTCAAAAGTTTTTTCTAATTGTTTTATAACATTTGATTTTACTAGTTTTCAAACTTATATTTACTAGTTTATGAAGCTATGTTATTATAAGGCACCATCACATTTAATGATTACATAGTGACCATGTTGAACACTTGGCTTCACAACTCTTTATTCAGAACTCCAAACTGCAAATCTGAGTTTGTGCCTTTTTTTAAGTAAGTTTGGCACAAGATGTCACGCCAAGGCCAGATCTGATCTGATCAACAGATATGAGGCGATTGGCAGTCTTTATCTTAATTGCTGTGAATATTCATCAGTTTCCATGAGAACATTAATGGGTTTGATTACTAGTGCTCCACACAATCTGACGAGAATGTTACCAATGCCCTGTTTACAAACCTTGTCAGGTTTGTGTGTTACAAACCTTGCTATATTTCTCCACCCCAAACTACTGAATTCTGTGATACCTGTGTGATTCTTCAGTCGATGATACTTTACTTTTTACTCTTTTTTTTACCTCTTTACTTTTATTAAATTCTTATTCATATTTTTACTATTTTCTCTTTGATGCTGTTGTTATTGGATTGCTTACTAGATTATTCTTTGAAATGATTGGGCAACAGTGACTGTTGTTAGTATTCCTCAATCAGGCAATCTGGATTTGTTTTGTGTTGCAGAGATCAGTATTGTTCCATTCTTCCTAAGAGCTATACCATCTGTTCATCTTGTCTTGTTTACATCATTACTTTCCCTTATGAAACATGTTTAATCCAATAGACTCTTAGTAATCACCATTGTTTTAAAGATTACATACTTAAACTTTGAGAGGTCAAGCCAATTTGTGACTTGGAACAAATTTTAACTTAAATGATAGATTTATCAAAATTTCATTTTTAGTTGTCACCATTTATCATGTCCTTAAGTGATGTTATTAAATACATTTTAATTTAGAATTTATTTTTCACAAATAATAGTCTGTCTGTATATGGACATGTATGCATGTACATGTGCATACAATAGATAATATGTATGAATATAGTTTTATTTTGTCTGTTCTATTATATATACTAAATTGTGTTTTGTAAGATAGTGATACTGCCACCACATTTACTTGATTTGTATTTGTATTATGTAGCTTTTGGCATTATGATGCCAACAAATGTTTTTTGTCAATCTAAGTGCATATGTTTTAAGAAATAGATAGTTGGATTGTAATAAATGTAATCAAATACTGACAAAATGTTCATTGTTTTTGGTGACCATATTCATTTGTAGAGATTTAATAAGAAATTTTTTTAATATCTTACTAATCATAATTCTTTTATTTGGGTATGATTTGGGTTATACATTTGTGAAATATCAGAAAGTTAAATTCATTGTTTAAACTAACAGTTTCTTTTACGAATGCAGGTGCCCTTGCATTTGGAGCCATTGACCGGTCATCTTTGTGGATTTTTCCTTTGATCAGTATGAAGTGTCCTTCCTTATCTTTTATTACTTTTGGTTTAAAGTTGATTTTATGCGACATTAGAATGGCTACTCCAGCTTGTTTCTTTGGACCATTTGCTTGGAAAAATTTCCAGCCTTTTATTTGTAGGTAGTGTCTGTTTTTGTCACTGAGGTGTGTTTCCTGTATGCAGCAAAATGCTGGGTCCTGTTTATATATCCAGTCTATTTGTCTATGTCTTTTTATTGGGGAATTGAATCCATTGATATTAGAGATATTAAGGAATAGTGATTGTTGTTTCCTTTTATATTTGTTGTTCGATGTGGAATTGTGTTTGTGTTGCTATCTTTTCAGTTTATTACAAGATTACTCTATTTCCTTTTCTAGGGTGTAGTTTTCTTCCTTGTGTTTAAGTTTTCCATCTATTATCCTTTGTGGGGCTGGATTTGTGAAAAGATATTGTGTAAATTTGGTTTTGTCATGGAATACTTTCGTTTCTCCATTTACATTAATTCAGTTTCCTGGGCTTGCATTTGATACAGAAAATGTGGTACATTTACACAATGGAGTATTTCTCAGATATTAAAAACAATGAATACATAAAATTCATAGGCAAATGGATATAACTAGAAAATATTATCCTGCATGAGGTAACCCACTCACAAAAGAACATACTTGGTATGTGCTCACTGATAAGTTGATATTAGTCCATAAACTCAGAATGCCAAGATACAATCCACAGACCACATGAAGCTCAAGAAAAAAGGATGACCAAAGTGTAGATGCTTCAGTTCTTCTTAGAAAGGGGAACAAAAATAATCACAGGAGGAAATGAGGAGACAAAGTTTGGAGCTCAGACTGAAGGAAAAGTCATCCAGGGACTGCCTCTCCTGAAGATCCATCCTATATGCAGCCATCTAACTCAGTCACTATTGCTGGTGCCAAGAAGTGCTTGCTGACAGCAGCCAGATATGGATGTCTCCTCATAGGCACTGCCAGAGCCCTATTGATACAGATGAAGATGCTTGTAGCTAACCATTGCAATTAATGAACAGACCCAATGGAGGAGGTAAAGAAAAGACTGAAGGAGCTGAAGGAGTTTGCAACTCCAAGGAAGAACAACAATATCAACCAACCAGATTCCACCAGAGTTTCCAGGGACTAAACCACCAACCAGTGAGTACATATGGAGGGACAGGACACATGGACTCCAGCAGCATATGTAGCAGAGAATAGCATTGTAGGACATCAATGGGAGGAAAGGTCCTTGGTTCTGGGAAGGCTCATTTCCCCAATGTAAGGGATTTCAGGGCATTTAGTTGGGAGTGGGTGGGTGGGAGTGGGTATATCCTCATAGAAACAGGAAGAAAAGTTATGGGAAAGGGGAAAAGGGAAAAGGGATAACATTTGAAATGTAAATACATAAAATAGCCAAGAAAAAAATTTAAAAAAGAGAATTCAAATAGTATAGATCATTACTATGGCACAGAGCATAGTTTCTTAGACCTCTCATACCTCACTTCACTTCTTACCCTTCACCTCCTGACAATTATTTATATTGTAACTAGTTACACAATCTTGATTTTCACTAAAAGTCAGATGTCTGTAAAAGTCTCCTTCTAGACTGACTTCTTTCAATCAATATATAAGTAGGATATATTTGATGACTCCTCAGTTTATTCCCTTTTGATGCTGAAGAAAAGTGTAATGTAACCAAGGAGCTATGGCCCAGGGTTTTTAAAAATTCATGTATTAAAGTGTATCATGGTTGTTTCTAGTTTAGCAATTAACATAATATCACTTTATAAAAACATATTGTATGCATCCTTTTATATGTAAAGAAGTTGGTAAAATCCAAAGGGAATATATTCTAAGAAAAGAATGTATTTTACTTCAATGAGAAACTGCTAATCTGTCTTCCAAAACAAATTTGTCATTTGCATTCTTAATAAAGAATGGAAGTTCACATTGATATACATCTTTGTCATCAATGATGTTGTCAAATTTTCGATTTCAGCATTTATGATTTATGCACAGAATTTCATTCTTGGTATAATGAGCTATTCTTTAATGCAAATGATAATTAATCTGTGTGACTTTTTGGTCAGCTATATAATGAGATCATTTGTATGTTTTTATTCATTCTTGTTGAGGTTTGAACGTCTTTCTTATATTTGACAGTCTTTTACTAGATTAGTATAGTACCTTTTCTCTTCATTTTGAATTTTCTTTCACTTTCATAACAGTATATTTATACTTTTTAATTATAACATGTTAGCTTAGCAATCATTTGTATGATTAATGATGATACTTATGTTATACACATCATATTACAAAAACATATCAAACAAAATATACTGGGATTTTCTGCTATGTTTTCTTTATATTTTCACAATCTTGAATTTTACATTTAGGTTTATTATGTAATGCTAATTGCATTTTATCAAGAAGACTATTTTTTGTATATTTTATTGGTCATTTTTGCTTATGAATTTCCAATTATTCTAACATTATTTGTTTCAATGACTCATTTTTATTTTGATTGAATTTTATATCTTTTTTTAAGACAGAGTTTCATGTATTACAGCCTAGCCTTGAAATTGCTATGCTACCAAGAATGATCTTGAACTTCTGAACCTCCTACCTCCACAAGCCAGGTTCTGGGATTACAGGTTTGTACCATCATGTCTGGCAAGCTAAGGTTATTTAAATTAAAATGAGTCTCATTTATCTTTTTTATCTTTCTGAAATCATTTCATGCCTACTGTTATTCAGTTCATAGAAAAAAATGACATTATGTACTTTTACTATAATCTATTATCATTAATGACTCAAGTTTTCATATCACTTATAAGAGTGGGTGATCCATTTGAATTCATGAAGCTAGCAGGCGGGGAATTTTGTGTGTGTTTCCATTCCATTTTTTCTTTTGTCCAAATCATGTTACAGACTTACTGGGAGATATGTCACTAGTAAATATTTTTGTAACACAATCTTTAATTATCAACAATGCTATGGAAAAAGTGGAAATAAATGTAGCTGAATCACTTTGGTAAATCCCAGATAATCTCTTTATTTTGTATGTGTGATTACATTTACAAGTGGAACTTTGTTCTAATTGGGGTTATACACTGATTTCTTAAGTTGTTGAATGGTTAGTTATAATGATATTCTGACACTTAATAGTCAAAACATCATATTTCATCTTACAGAAACTTTTAATATATTTTATTTTGAAAAATAATGTTATTAATTTCCTTGGTACTTTAAGTTAAGCTTATTTTGTTTCATGTTTCCTCTGTTCCCATGTTGCTTTATCTTTATCTTATTTTATGTATCTCATGTGTTACCAGCA